>NW_914664.1:0-1426 GCF_000209065.1 Trypanosoma cruzi
TGGTGGGGCTGTTGCCGTTGGAAAGACCGCAGTTGTGGCTGAAGAACAATGCGGACACGCGACGATCTCTCCTCCTCCAAGAGCATCTGCTCAAGATCGGGTGGCAACGGACGGAGTGCATCAGGGAAGCACAAGGCATGAGATATAAGCGGCTCCGGCTGAATTGTCACGCCCTTCACAAGTGAAAAAAAACGGCGACTTGGCGCTGCCGTCTCCTCCGTCGCCTCCTGCTTCGCAAGAGAGACTCGTTCGCCATTCTCCTTTTTCGCCCTTTTCGGTGCAAGTCTATCTTCATCCTCCTCTTGTTTCTGCTGCTTTTTTCCCTGTGACTCCTCTGACTCGTGGGTTGTCCCCATCGCCACGTCCTCCCCGTTCTCCAACTGCCGCTCGAGTGCCGAAAGCTTCGCCAAGTCCACCGGCAACCGATGCTGCTCGTCCAGACGGAAATACCGGATGAAGTTCCGCATCATCGCCGTCGAGTACGTCCCCTCAGCACTCGCGGCGGAAAGTGACGAGGGAGAAATGACGTACTCGCTCATGCGCAGCGTGCGGCTCACGGGCTCGCAGCATGACGTGAGAAAGTCCACAAGGTGCGGGTACGCCGGGTGGGTGTTGTTCACAAAGAGACTCCCGTTTGCTCCCACAATCATATCGCTCCCGCCCTGAGAGTCCAATTGGGCGTCCTTGAAGTGCCCCCTCCGGCCCGACAGGAGGGAAACAAAACAACAACAAGGAGGAAAAGGCAAAGATGCACGACGGACAGACAAGTGGGGCGCTCACCAGCCAACCGCAAAGAAACAAAAATACAAGAAAAAAAAGGAAAAAAAAAAAAAAAAGACTCACTCACGAAAGGTGAGAGGAAATGCACAGGCGCACTCCCGTCAGAGTACTTTCCAAGAAAATATCATTTGGAAAGCAAGACACACAAGAAAAAAAAAATAATAATAAAGTGGGGCTTCCACCAGCTTTTGCTTGCAGAAAACAAAATGCGTAAAAAAGAAAAAAAGAAAAAAGGAATCAAAATCGGATGCTAATGACCAACAGAACAACTGGCGTGACAAGAAGAGAAAAAAAATATCACCGCACCTCAAAAAACAGTCAATAAAGAAAAGAAAAAAGGGAAGGAAAAACCATATTAATAATAATAATAATCACTTGTCACTTCAATACATCTGAGAAGTCGCCTGCTTGTTTTTTTGTTTGTTTGTTTGTGTTTGAAGAAGACGTTTTCCTCGTTCTTTTAATACATTCTCATTATTTTCATCACTCTACATCGCAGAGAGCCTCTCCCCCCTCTCTTTTTTTTTTCTTTTCTTTTTTTCTCCCTCCCGGGTTCACCCGGTTCGTCTCCGACTCCCCCTTCTTTGCTTCAGCTCGCTGCAGTCGTACGTGAGCTTGCCGTGCGCCTCACACACACACACACACA
>NW_914665.1:0-1426 GCF_000209065.1 Trypanosoma cruzi
CCGGGGCAGCCGCTGCAACTTGGATAATTCGACACGTCGTCCCGTATCTAACGTCCGGGGCAGCCGCTGCAACTTGGATAATTCGACACGTCGTCCCGTATCTAACGTCCGGGGAAGCCGCTGCAACTTGGATAATTCGACACGTCGTCCTGTATCTAGCGTCCGGGGCCACCGCCCTACCATTTTTTATTTCTTGCGGCGGCCAACCCCGGCAGTAAGGACAAAAAAAAGAATCGCGTTTTCTTTAATGTTTTTCCTGTTTGGGGGCGGGGATCTTTGTTTTCTATGATTGTCTCTTTTTTTTTGTCTGTTCCAGGTTGGTTTTGAGGACGCTTGATGTGCCTGCTGGGTGATCGCCGGCTTTTTTATTGGTGATTGCGTATTTTTGGCTTACCGGTGTGCCGCTCAGCGCCATTTTGTTTTACTTCTTTTCTGCTTATTGGGGCGTGTTGTTATTCGTCACGCGTCAGCACACACCGAGCAACATGTCAAAAAAAAAAATGCAGGTTTTTTCCCCCTCGCGAGGGCCTCGGCAGCCACAATCCTGTGCGTGCGTGCATTCTCAGCGTTTTAAGCACGGCATGTGTGTGCATGTGTGTGTGTGTTTGTCAGCGCCTATACTTGCAGAGCAGCTGTGCGCCACAAGAGAGTCTGAAGAAAGCAACGGCAGAGAGAGGCAGATAAGCACACACGCAAATTACTCATATCATCACACACACACTCACGCAGCCGCGGAATGGGTGCACTCAACCACAAAATCAAAAAGAAAAACAAAACAAAAAGCCGAAGCGTGGGACTACCAGCGCACACACACTCTCATTGCTCCCGTAAAGCAAAACAAACACACAGGGAGAGAGAGAGAGGTCGCCCACTCAATGCAATGAAAACAAAACAGAAACAGTTACGGTGCTCCGCCCATGCAGCCAGGCAGGACGGCAGCGGTGCGTGTCGTGCAAAAGAGAGCACCAACGGGCCTGCATGGGTGTGCATGCATATATACAATGGGCACATTATTGTGTGTGCTTCGTGGGGTGAGGCGACGACGAGAGTCCATGCAAGGGGACACACACACAGAGAGAGAAGGAAGTGTGTGTATGCGGGCGGTGCATGGCTCTCTCACACTCACTCTCACGCGGCCACCACCGCAGCCGCAGCCGCACAAACCACGAAACAGATGGAATCAGTGCGATTGCAGAACTCGCACACCGTCCTGCAAACCAGAAGTTTAAAAAGCAATATGAAACAAGAATTCAAAAAAAAAAAAAAATGGAAAAAACTTAGGCTTCTGCGGGAATCGAACCCGCGTCCCCGGATGACATTGTGAGCGTGTTTGCCACTGAGCTAAAAAAATGCGGTCGCGCGACTCCTTTTCACGTAAAGTATTAATGTCGATCTTCGAACAATCGAGCACATTTGCGTTGTCCCC
>NW_914666.1:0-1426 GCF_000209065.1 Trypanosoma cruzi
TGGTCTGCGGCGTATGCGCTGTTTACTGGTACGCCCTGGTTGGTCTGCTCAGATGGCATGGGTAAGCGTGGCATCTTGGCAAAAGCACTTGCGGATGTGTCTGATGCCAACCGCGACGGTGTACCTTGTGCAGCAGAAGAACAAGGCGAAATTAGTGACATGGGGGGGACACGACTTGTAGGTGTGGCAGAGGAATGCCTTGATGACTATCAACGTCTTTTGCCGAATATGACGCAAAAGCCGCAGGCAGTTGCCACGTGGCGTGCGGTTTCACTGATTGTTGGTGGTTGCACGGAGAGGGCGGGGGAGGAATGTGTGCAGCGTGTGTTTGTTAGCCTGCGGGAGTGGTGCGCTGCCGCCGAGGCGGACCCGGTAGTGACGGCGTGGAACGTTCTGTGCTGCCTCAACGGCATTTTCGCGCGGTGTGACAGTGAACACGAATGGGTGAAGACATCAGCGATGGAATGGTTTACGTTTGTGGAAGAACACTGGCTGTCATCGAGTGTATGGGCAGTGCGGCGTGCAGCAGCACAGTTGTTGGCACGTCTGGCGGTAATTACAGGACAACTTGACGACTTCACTTCCGTCGTCGTGAAAAACTTCAACGACGGCGAGGATGCCTACCGCCTCAGCGGTGTCCTACTCGCTCTGGGCGAGATGCACGGGACCGGAAGCAGTGCCACCGCATCCATGGCGATCTCTTTTGTACTGCGTGTGTTGAGGCAACACGGTGTGAGTGGCGGCATGACAGTTGCGGCTGCCGCATTGGTGGCAATGGTACGCATGACGCCACGACACTCGCAACTCATCAATTCCGTCTTACCGGCCGCTTTGGTGGCACAACTCCTTTTGCCTGCCATGACAACAATAGTTGACCCATTCGTCTTTGTTCTTTTACTCGAGCTGTTTTTGATTTTATTACCGCATGAGCAGGCGATGGTGAACAAAGGTGTGAATGTCTGCGTCCGGGGCGTGATACAAATTCTATTCTCCTCTCGAGCACTCCATGATGAAGTCACCAGTGCCGTGCTGAACACGGTGCGTCTCGCTGTGAATGATCCAAAACATACACCGACGGATGCGATGGCAAATGTATCTGCTTCTTTTCTGACTGCTTTAAATTCCCTCGCCCTTAAAAAGGAGATGTTGGGGCTTTTGGAAGGCAATGGTCGCTTTAACGACTCCGTTTCCCGAGCAGCAGCAGAGATGCTTGGGGTTTGCTGCAGTGTTGTTAGTACGGTGGATTTTTTTCGTGCTTCACTTTTGAGAATTGCACAAATGTTGGATGCGGCGGTTTCTACGGAAACTCGTAATGCATGGATAAATGTGGCTCGTATTATCCTGCAAAACTCCGACCGGAAGCACTTAAGCGTATTTCTGGAGGAAATGGAGCTCATTATGCGAGGGAAGCCAGCGCAGCTTTGTG
>NW_914667.1:0-1426 GCF_000209065.1 Trypanosoma cruzi
ATCTGCCTCTCTCTGCCGTTGTTTTCTTCAGACTCTCTTGTGGCGCACAGCTGCTCCGCAAGTATAGGCGCTGCCAAACACACAAGCACATGCACACACACATGCCGTGTTTAAAACGCTGAGAATGCACGCACGCACAGGATTGTGGCTGCGGAGGCCCTCGCGAGGGGGGAAAAAGCCTGCATTTTGTTTTTTTTTGACATGTTGCTCGGTGTGTGCTGACGCGTGACGAATAACAACACGCCCCAATAAGCGGAAAAGAAGTAAAACAAAATGGCGCTGAGCGGCACACCGGTAAGCCAAAAATACGCAATCACCAATAAAAAAGCCGGCGATCACCCAGCAGGCACATCAAGCCTCCTAAAAACCAACCTGGAACAGACAAAAAAAAAGAGACAATCATAGAAAACAAAGATCCCCGCCCCCCAAACAGGAAAAACATTAAAGAAAACGCGATTCTTTTTTTTGTCCTTACTGCCGGGGTTGGCCGCTGCAAGAAATAAAAAATGGTAGGGCGGCTGCCCCGGACGTTGGATACAACACGACGTGTCGAATTATCCAAGTTTGCAGCGGCTGCCCCGGACGTCAGATACAGGACGACGTGTCGAATTATCCAAGTTGCAGTGGCTGCCCCGGACGTCAGATACAGGACGACGTGTCGAATTATCCAAGTTTGCAGCGGCTGCCCCGGACGTCAGATACAGGACGACGTGTCGAATTATCCAAGTTGCAGCGGCTGCCCCGGACGTCAGATACAGGACGACGTGTCGAATTATCCAAGTTGCAGCGGCTGCCCCGGACGTTGGATACAACACGACGAATCGTAGTAACCACGCTGCGGCTGCGGCCCCGTACGAGAGATATATGACGACTTATCGTAGTAACCACGCTGCGGCTGCGGCCCCGTACGAGAGATATATGACGAACTTATCGTAGTAACCACGCTGCGGCGGCGCACCCTAAACATGTCGTTTTCGTTTTCCAGGGGACAACGCAAATGTGCTCGATTGTTCGAAGATCGAAATTAATACTTTACGTGAAAAGGGGTCGCGCGACCGCATTTTTATAGCTCAGTGGCAAACACGCTCACAATGTCATCCGGGGACGCGGGTTCGATTCCCGCAGAAGCCTAAGTTTTTTCCATTTTTTTTTGAATTCTTGTTTCATATTGCTTTTTAAACTTCTGGTTTGCAGGACGGTGTGCGAGTTCTGCAATCGCACTGATTCCATCTGTTTCGTGGTTTGTGCGGCTGCGGCTGCGGTGGTGGCCGCGTGAGAGTGAGTGTGAGAGAGCCATGCACCGCCCGCACACACACTCTTCCTTCTCTCTGTGTGTGTGTGTGTCCCCTTGCATGGACTCTCGCCCTCACCTCACCCCACGAAGCACACACAATAATGTGCCCATTGTATATATGCATGCACACCC
>NW_914668.1:0-1426 GCF_000209065.1 Trypanosoma cruzi
GCAGCCGCAGCGTGTTTACTACTGTAAGTCGTCATATATCTAACGCCCGAGGCCACCGCTGCAGCTTGGATAATTCGACACGTCGTGCTGTATCTAACGTCCGGGGCAGCCGCTGCAACTTGGATAATTCGACACGTCGTGCTGTATCTAGCGTCCGGGGCAGCCGCTGCAACTTGGATAATTCGACACGTCGTCCTGTATCTAGCGTCCGGGGCCACCGCCCTACCATTTTTTATTTCTTGCGGCGGCCAACCCCGGCAGTAAGGACAAAAAAAAGAATCGCGTTTTCTTTAATGTTTTTCCTGTTTGGGGGCGGGGATCTTTGTTTTCTATGATTGTCTCTTTTTTTTGTCTGTTCCAGGTTGGTTTTGAGGACGCTTGATGTGCCTGCTGGGTGATCGCCGGCTTTTTTATTGGCGATTGCGTATTTTTGGCTTACCGGTGTGCCGCTCAGCGCCATTTTGTTTTACTTCTTTTCTGCTTATTGGGGCGTGTTGTTATTCTTCACGCGTCAGCACACACCGAGCAACATGTCAAAAAAAAAAAATGCAGGTTTTTTCCCCCTCGCGAGGGCCTCGGCAGCCACAATCGTATGCGTGCGTCCTCAGCATTCACGCCGCTCCTTAACGTGCGCAGCACGGCGTGTGTATGTGTTTGGCAGCGCCTATACATGCAGAGCAGCTGTGCGCCACAAGAGAGTCTGAAGAAAGCAACGGCAGAGAGAGGCAGATAAGCACACACGCAAATTACTCATATCATCACACACACACACACGCAGCCGCGGAATGGGTGCACTCAACCACAAAATCAAAAAGAAAAACAAAACAAAAAGCCGAAGCGTGGGACTACCAGCGCACACACACTCTCATTGCTCCCGTAAAGCAAAACACACACACAGGGAGAGAGAGAGAGGTCGCCCACTCAATGCAATGAAAACAAAACAGAAACAGTTACGGTGCTCCGCCCATGCAGCCAGGCAGGACGGCAGCGGTGCGTGTCGTGCAAAAGAGAGCACCAACGGGCCTGCATGGGTGTGCATGCATATATACAATGGGCACATTATTGTGTGTGCTTCGTGGGGTGAGGCGACGACGAGAGTCCATGCAAGGGGACACACACACAGAGAGAGAAGGAAGTGTGTGTATGCGGGCGGTGCATGGCTCTCTCACACTCACTCTCACGCGGCCACCACCGCAGCAGCCGTACACGCAACAGCTAGAAGAAACAGAGGAGGGGAGGTGGTGTGGGAAACCGCGGTGCCGCCGTCACTGTTGCCAGGCGTCACCGTATCGTTTGTTTTAGCGGTGACCGTTTTCAGTGTTTTTGATGCTGGTTAATTGGCTTTAGTACCGACGTTGACATTACCGTATTCGGGGTCGTCGTGGATTTATTTGGGATTGTGCCTTTCAGGATCGTCACCATTCGC
>NW_914669.1:0-1426 GCF_000209065.1 Trypanosoma cruzi
ACACATTCTAATCGAAACAAAATTAGACACAGCGTGTGGTGCAGCAGCGCTCGAAAACGATTATCCGACTGCAGCACCCTTGTGGGCAAGATCTCGCGAAATTCCTCCAAGCAGCGGATAGTTCCGGGTTGTTTGGCGTCCAGTGTGTGAACACGCAAACAGACATTGAAAGAGAGTGCCTCTGACCACCACCATTCATAATTCGAAACAAAAATTTAGACCACAGCGTGTGGTGCAGCAGCCGCTCGAAAACGATCCGCCGACTGCAGCACCGTTGTGGGCAAGATCTCGCGAAATTCCTCCAAGCAGCGGATAGTTCAGGGTTGTTTGGCGTCCAGTGTGTGAACACGCAAACAGATATTGAAAGAGAGTGCCTCTGACCACCACCATTCATAATTCGAAACAAAAATTTAGACCACAGCGTGTGGTGCAGCAGCCGCTCGAAAACGATCCGCCGACTGCAGCACCCCTGTGGGCAAGGTCTCGCGAAATTCCTCCAAGCAGCGGATAGTTCAGGGTTGTTTGGCGTCCAGTGTGTGAACACGCAAACAGATAGTGACAGAGAGTGCCTCTGACCACCACCATTCATAATTCGAAACAAAAATTTAGACCACAGCGTGTGGTGCAGCAGCCACTCGAAAACGATCCGCCGAGTGCAGCACCCCTGTGGGCAAGATCTCGCGAAATTCCTCCAAGCAGCGGATAGTTCCGGGTTGTTTGGCGTTCAGTGTGTGAACACGCAAACAGACATTGAAAGAGAGTGTCTCTGACCACCACCATTCATAATTCGAAACAAAAATTTAGACCACAGCGTGTGGTGCAGCAGCCGCTCGAAAACGATTATCCGAGTGCAGCACCTTTGTGGGCAAGATCTCGCGAAATTCCTCCAAGCAGCGGATAGTTCCGGGTTGTTTGGCGTTCAGTGTGTGAACACGCAAACAGACATTGAAAGAGAGTGTCTCTGACCACCACCATTCATAATTCGAAACAAAAATTTAGACCACAGCGTGTGGTGCAGCAGCCGCTCGAAAACGATCCGCCGAGTGCAGCACCCCTGTGGGCAAGATCTCGCGAAATTCCTCCAAGCAGCGGATAGTTCCGGGTTGTTTGGCGTTCAGTGTGTGAACACGCAAACAGACATTGAAAGAGAGTGCCTCTGACCACCACCATTCATAATTCGAAACAAAATTTAGACCACAGCGTGTGGTGCAGCAGCCGCTCGAAAACGATCCGCCGAGTGCAGCACCGTTGTGGGCAAGATCTCGCGAAATTCCTCCAAGCAGCGGATAGTTCCGGGTTGTTTGGCGTTCAGTGTGTGAACACGCAAACAGACATTGAAAGAGAGTGTCTCTGACCACCACCATTCATAATTCGAAACAAAATTTAGACCACAGCGTGTGGTGCAGCAGCCGCTCGAAAACGATCC
>NW_914670.1:0-1426 GCF_000209065.1 Trypanosoma cruzi
TGCTCGCCATCATAACCGCACCCGTTGCTTTTGTTGACTGCGGGTCCTCATGGAAAGACTTCTCGTCGCCTGCCGACCGCCAATATGTCATGAGGACGCTGCTCACAAGGCGGCTGACGGTGAGATGCCGCAGAAGTTCCCGGCGGCGCCTTGGTGCTGCCTGCTCCAACGCCCTATACCCACACCGTGACTGCATGCGTTGAAGCCACCTTTGAAAGGAGAGGCGGGGCAGGCGACTTCGTAATGAGGCATCGTAACAGTTCCCTGCCTGAGCAACGCGGTGCTTACACAGCTGTCTCCACAGTGTGCGCTCCCTCCAGTGCTGCAGGACGTCGGATTTACAACGGCAGGCCGCGTCACTCCGCCGACGCTCACACACCGCCTGCCGCTCAGAGAAGAGAAGCCACCGATAGAAATACGCACAAAGAATGACAAGAGCGCTTCGTCGGCTATGGAGCGTGCTGGCAGTGCGCATAAGCCATCGCTGGTAGCCATGGGCCATGGCACGCCGCTCTCTATGACTCTCTACTTGCTCAAGTGCCGTTTCATGCCTATGCAAACGAATAGCGCGCCGCCGTGCTGTGCCGCCAAGCCACCGAATCCAGTAGAAACGCATCGCGAGCAAACCCCACGCCAGCTTCTCACGAAGACAAGGAGTATGGGCGGAACATGTTGGAGGAGCACAGCTACTCGTTGCAGCCACCGGCGCGCCACCCTCCATCCAGGCCACGGGTACGTGCAGAAGGAGCGCAGCCACATGTAATCGACGACCTCTTCGTTTCCAAGTCACGTGTCTCCAGACCACCCAACACGACTGCTGCCGCCAAATCGCCGCCGCAGTGGTCAGCTTGTTGCACGCAATGCACCGCTGGGCGTGATGATGCCAAGCGTTCCAACACCGCAGAAGAAGCGACTTCATGGTTCTCAAGCCCATCGCAGTCACATGTGCCCTCAGTTCACTTGCCGCATGGGACCACGTCTTCCAGGCCTCCATTGCGCGTCGAAGCGCCACCTTCACGCAGTGCCCCTCCGCTGTCTCCGTGTTGGCTTTGTGCTGCTGGACTTCTCTATGGCGCCACTGCCACGCCCGAAAGAAAAGGAACGATCGGCGCCTCGCATGCCATTCTACCGCGAGACAGGCTTGCCAATGCCGCCTCTCCACAACCACTTTTCTCCGATGGCGCCAAAGGCGCAGTGCACGCGTCAGCAGCGCAGAGCGGTACGTGACGTGGGCGACAATCATCAACGACACAGATGCCCCATCGGCCACATCCGTGTCAACGGAAAGAAGGTCGAGAAGCGGGCACCACCTGCTACGAACGTCGGTCTCCCCTGCGGCTGTCCCCGCCCCATGTGCCCTGCTGCTGCTGCTGAGACTCATGTATGCCACAGCGCATCAAGCGCACCACCCGGACGCAACACCGGA
>NW_914671.1:0-1426 GCF_000209065.1 Trypanosoma cruzi
AAGCGCTAATCGCTACTGTGCACTCTGAAGGCTCTGAAAGGACCAACCGTACACCGCCCACACACACATATTTGTATACTCTCACGTGTTGCTGCAGTCAAGGCACCCAGCAAAAACACAACCGTTGCGGCGTGAGCGGATCCAGCGGAAGGAGGAAGGAAGAGAAAGTGAGCAGCAAATGCCCAGCATGTCCCGTCGTGTGTTTGATCCCGCAGTGCTGCTCCTCCTCTTCGTTATGGTGTGCTGCGGCAGTGGAGCTGCCCCCACTGAGGCGAGTAATTCAGGGAAAAAAATCATCTTTCAAGTAAATGAATCATTTTCTGATTCATGGAACGAATCTTTGGTACAAGCGTTTCATTCGTTCCGTGCACCCTCTCTTGCTTACGTGAGTGGTGTTGTTGTGGCCACCGTTGAAGCGCACTACACAAACTCCACGGATCAAAAATCGTGCGTAAGTATCGCTGCAAGGTCAATGATAAACAGTGGAGGTGAGTGGACAAATGGAACTGCCATCGTGTTTGATCATTACGACGTGAAAATTGACCGCCTGTTGAACCCAACCACCATTGCGAATGGTAATAGTTATGATACAGATGCTCTTGTCGGGGGTTATGGCACGTCAACGACTCCATTGACGGAGTTGGCTGATGGTAAATATTGGAGGCCCAGGATGGCGGAAGTTATGGTTCGGCGTTACAGAGACGATGAGCATGAGGAACAGTTTGAGTGGAAACAGTTTGCAGACACGTCGAGACTTCCTTATGACTTTTGGGAGAGCAACAGCGCTAACCGCGACCGTTTCAAACAATTCCTGGGTGGTGGTGGCGCAGGCATTAGGATGGAGGACAAAAGTCGCTATGTGCTGCCTATTCAAGCCTTGACCCGTGATGGAAAGAACGTTTCTTTGGTCATCCTTGCCAAGGGTACTCACTATGGTTGGGAGTTCTCGAAGGATACGAGTGATGAGGGATGCATCCAGCCTGCGGTCCTTGAATGGAATGATGAAATTATCATGATGACGTCGTGTGATGACGGCAGCCGCAGGGTTTACTGGTCAAGCGCCTTGGGGAAATGGTGGATGGAGGAATACGACACTCTTTCACGCGTGTGGGGCAACTCGCTGAATCGTACAGGGCACGGCGTGCAGGGTGGCTTCGTCAGCGCGATGATCGATGGACAGAAATACATCCTCGTCAGTCGGCCGGTATATACCGAGAAGAACGGTAAGGAAACGGGCCGACTTCACTTGTGGCTGACGGACATGCAACGAATTTATGATGTTGGACCGATATCCGCTGAGAATGAGAACGTCGCCGCCAGCACTCTGCTGTACGCCACGGTCGAAGCGCAGCCATTGAAAAAGGAAGGACCGAAGGAAGAGAAGAAACTGTACTGCTCGTACGAGGTTGCTGCAGAGGGGAGATAA
>NW_914672.1:0-1426 GCF_000209065.1 Trypanosoma cruzi
ACACAACAAACATAATCATCAGCCTCCCGCTACTTCATAGAGAAGTGTGCATTACAAAAAGACAAATTTTGCTTCTATTTTTTGAGACTTGGCACCTTCGGGAATGTGAAGGTGGAACCAGTGACAAAGACAGCGGGCGGCACAGCGCTTAGGGTCCTTAAAGCCGCGTCCACTTCACCGGCTGAAACCGCTCCAATGGCTTCCATCAACTGTTGCGGTGTGACGCTTAAAGTGGCAATAAAGTCGCAGTAATCACGCACCATATCCAGGTGATTTCTTGTAAAGGCCATGGCGGCACGAGCACGTCCAGCGGCAACTTCGTCGTCCTTCACTTTAATTGGAAAACATCCTCTTGCAGCATCTAGAAAACCTGCAATTTCCTTTGGTGCCCCACGGATCGTGATGCCGATAAGGCCGGCGGATGAATATGGACGGTAGAATGACTGCACACCATGGGATGTGGTGAGGGCTGCCGGCATGACACTCTCAATGGAAGCCTGATACACCTCTCGTGCCACAAGCGCCGTTGCATACTTCTTTACATCTTCATCGCGTCCAAACGTTGGAGCACCCAAGGCGGCAATAACCTCCTCGTTCATGTCCGGCACCGTGCCCATGTTCTTGGCACGGTCCTCATATACGATGTGTTGACGGCCAGGATAGAATTGCGCGGACTCACTCGCGTGCGAAAGGGTTGGTGGACGGGACCTTGCGTGATGCGGGGCTTCAGCGGAATGTGGATACGGCAATGATGTGTACGCCGCCAATAGCGCGTCATGCGGAATGTTTACGGCCGCTACAGTGATGTTACCAGGCTGGAAGTATGCTGCCCAGTGGTCCAAGAGTACCTTCTGGTTGCAGCGGTCATTTGATTCCGGTGGCACCATGCGAGGGGATGCGAGTGGCTCCTTAAAGAACGCCACCGTTTCGAGGGCGTCCACACAGTATTCACGTGGGTTTTGCCAACGCAGCTCCTCACGTTGGTTGTCCATCGTGTCTCGGAAGCGCTCCAAATCACTCTCATGGAAGCGAGGCGCCACTACCCCTGTGGCGATCATTGCAAAGGGTTTTTCCCACATGTCACGTCGTCCCTCCGTCTTCCAATGTATATATCGCTTGCAGATCTCGCCATGGCCGTAGGCATTGCCTGTTGACCGCATCGTACGGTCCACTTGGAACAGAGAACTATCCATGTTGGACGTCTGAATGGCGTAACGCATCACGTGGCTCAGTCCAGGGCAGCCCAGCGGGTCGTACTTTGGACCCGCCTCCACGTAGACACCCACGACGCTATGAGCGCCGTCCAAATCATGTGACACCACACGAACACCGTTCGGAAGTTTTGTCTACATAAATTTCCCTGCCTGCGCCGCCTGACGTTCGCGCGGCACGGGGCCGAATGCCCTCGTCAGTGACGGCTGACCAA
>NW_914673.1:0-1427 GCF_000209065.1 Trypanosoma cruzi
AAAGGGTGCTGCACTCGGCTGATCGTTTCCGAGCGGCTGCTGCATCACACGTTGTGTCTAATTTTTGTTTCCGATGTGAATGGTGGAGTCAGAGACACTCTCTGTCAATATCTGTTTGCGTGTTCACACACTGGACACCAAACAACCCTGAACTATCCGCTGCTTGGAGGAATTTCGCGAGCTCTTGCCCACACGGGTGCTGCACTCGGCTGATCGTTTTCGAGCGGCTGCTGCATCACACGTTGTGGTCCAAATTTTTGTTTCCGATTGTGAATGGTGGGAGTCAGAGACACTCTCTGTCAATATCTGTTTGCGTGTTCACACACTGGACACCAAACAACCCTGAACTATCCGCTGCTTGGAGGAATTTCGCGAGCTCTTGCCCACACGGGTGCTGCACTCGGCTGATCGTTTTCGAGCGGCTGCTGCATCACACGTTGTGGTCCAAATTTTTGTTTCCGATTGTGAATGGTGGGAGTCAGAGACACTCTCTGTCAATATCTGTTTGCGTGTTCACACACTGGACACCAAACAACCCTGAACTATCCGCTGCTTGGAGGAATTTCGCGAGCTGTTGCCCACAAGGGTGCTGCACTCGGCTGATCGTTTTCGAGCGGCTGCTGCATCACACGTTGTGGTCCAAATTTTTGTTTCCGATTGTGAATGGTGGGAGTCAGAGACACTCTCTGTCAATATCTGTTTGCGTGTTCACACACTGGACACCAAACAACCCTGAATTATCCGCTGCTTGGAGGAATTTCGCGAGCTCTTGCCCACACGGGTGCTGCACTCGGCTAATCGTTTTCGAGCGGCTGCTGCATCACACGTTGTGGTCCAAATTTTTGTTTCCGATTGTGAATGATGGGGGTCAGAGACACTCTCTGTCAATATCTGTTTGCGTGTTCATACACTGGACACCAAACAACCCTGAACTATCCGCTGCTTGGAGGAATTTCGCGAGCTCTTGCCCACACGGGTGCTGCACTCGGCTAATCATTTTCGAGCGGCCGCTGCATCACACGTTGTGGTCCAAATTTTTGTTTCCGATTGTGAATGGTGGGAGTCAGAGACACTCTCTGTCAATATCTGTTTGCGTGTTCACACACTGGACACCAAACAACCCTGAACTATCCGCTGCTTGGAGGAATTTCGCGAGCTGTTGCCCACAAGGGTGCTGCACTCGGCTGATCGTTTTCGAGCGGCTGCTGCATCACACGTTGTGGTCCAAATTTTTGTTTCCGATTGTGAATGGTGGGAGTCAGAGACACTCTCTGTCAATATCTGTTTGCGTGTTCACACACTGGACACCAAACAACCCTGAACTATCCGCTGCTTGGAGGAATTTCGCGAGCTCTTGCCCACACGGGTGCTGCACTCGGCTAATCGTTTTCGAGCGGCCGCTGCATCACACGTTGTGGTCCAAATTT
>NW_914674.1:0-1427 GCF_000209065.1 Trypanosoma cruzi
ACTATCCGCTGCTTGGAGGAATGTCGCGAGATCTTGCCCACAAGGGTGGTGCAGTCGGATAATCGTTTTCGAGTGGCTGCTGCACCACACGCTGTGGTCTAAATTTTTGTTTCGAATTATGAATGGTGGTGGTCAGAGGCACTCTCTTTCAATGTCTGTTTGCGTGTTCACACACTGGACGCCAAACAACCCTGAACTATCCGCTGCTTGGAGGAATGTCGCGAGATCTTGCCCACAAGGGTGCTGCACTCGGATAATCGTTTTCGAGCGGCTGCTGCACCACACGCTGTGGTCTAAATTTTTGTTTCGAATTATGAATGGTGGTGGTCAGAGACACTCTCTTTCAATGTCTGTTTGCGTGTTCACACACTGAACGCCAAACAACCCGGAACTATCCGCTGCTTGGAGGAATTTTGCGAGATCTTGCCCACAACGGTGCTGCACTCGGATAATCGTTTTCGAGCGGCTGCTGCACCACACGCTGTGGTCTAAATTTTTGTTTCGAATTATGAATGGTGGTGGTCAGAGGCACTCTCTTTCAATGTCTGTTTGCGTGTTCACACACTGGACACCAAACAACCCTGAACTATCCGCTGCTTGGAGGAATGTCGCGAGATCTTGCCCACAAGGGTGCTGCACTCGGATAATCGTTTTCGAGCGGCTGCTGCACCACACGCTGTGGTCTAAATTTTTGTTTCGAATTATGAATGGTGGTGGTCAGAGGCACTCTCTTTCAATGTCTGTTTGCGTGTTCACACACTGAACGCCAAACAACCCGGAACTATCCGCTGCTTGGAGGAATTTCGCGAGATCTTGCCCACAGGGGTGCTGCACTCGGATAATCGTTTTCGAGCGGCTGCTGCACCACACGCTGTGGTCTAAATTTTTGTTTCGAATTATGAATGGTGGTGGTCAGAGACACTCTCTTTCAATGTCTGTTTGCGTGTTCACACACTGAACGCCAAACAACCCGGAACTATCCGCTGCTTGGAGGAATTTTGCGAGATCCTGCCCACAGGGGTGCTGCACTCGGATAATCGTTTTCGAGCGGCTGCTGCACCACACGCTGTGGTCTAAATTTTTGTTTCGAATTATGAATGGTGGTGGTCAGAGGCACTCTCTTTCAATGTCTGTTTGCGTGTTCACACACTGGACGCCAAACAACCCTGAACTATCCGCTGCTTGGAGGAATGTCGCGAGATCTTGCCCACAAGGGTGCTGCACTCGGCGGATCGTTTTCGAGCGGCTGCTGCACCACACGCTGTGGTCTAAATTTTTGTTTCGAATTATGAATGGTGGTGGTCAGAGGCACTCTCTTTCAATGTCTGTTTGCGTGTTCACACACTGGACGCCAAACAACCCGGAACTATCCGCTGCTTGGAGGAATGTCGCGAGATCTTGCCCACAAGGGTGCTGCACTCGGCGGA
>NW_914675.1:0-1427 GCF_000209065.1 Trypanosoma cruzi
GTGCCCGCACGTTGTGGTCTAATCCTGTTTCGAATTATGAATGGTGGTGGTCAGAGGCACTCTCTTTCAATGTCTGTTTGCGTGTTCACACACTGGACGCCAAACAACCCTGAACTATCCGCTGCTTGGAGGAATTTCGCGAGATCTTGCCCACAAGGGTGCTGCAGTCGGCGGATCGTTTTCGAGTGGCTGCTGCACCGCACGTTGTGGTCTAAATTTTTGTTTCGAATTATGAATGGTGGTGGTCAGAGACACTCTCTTTCAATATCTGTTTGCGTGTTCACACACTGGACGCCAAACAACCCTGAACCATCCGCTGCTTGGAGGAATTTCGCGAGATCTTGCCCACAAGGGTGCTGCAGTCGGCGGATCGTTTTCGAGTGGCTGCTGCACCACACGCTGTGGTCTAAATTTTTGTTTCGAATTATGAATGGTGGTGGTCAGAGGCACTCTCTTTCAATGTCTGTTTGCGTGTTCACACACTGGACGCCAAACAACCCTGAACTATCCGCTGCTTGGAGGAATTTCGCGAGATCTTGCCCACAAGGGTGCTGCACTCGCCGGATCGTTTTCGAGCGGCCGCTGCACCGCACGTTGTGGTCTAAATTTTTGTTTCGAATTATGAATGGTGGTGGTCAGAGGCACTCTCTTTCAATGTCTGTTTGCGTGTTCACACACTGGACGCCAAACAACCCTGAACTATCCGCTGCTTGGAGGAATTTCGCGAGATCTTGCCCACAAGGGTGCTGCAGTCGCCGGATCGTTTTCGAGCGGCTGCTGCACCACACGCTGTGGTCTAAATTTTTGTTTCGAATTATGAATGGTGGTGGTCAGAGACACTCTCTTTCAATGTCTGTTTGCGTGTTCACACACTGGACGCCAAACAACCCTGAACTATCCGCTGCTTGGAGGAATTTCGCGAGATCTTGCCCACAAGGGTGCTGCAGTCGCCGGATCGTTTTCGAGCGGCTGCTGCACCACACGCTGTGGTCTAAATTTTTGTTTCGAATTATGAATGGTGGTGGTCAGAGACACTCTCTTTCAATGTCTGTTTGCGTGTTCACACACTGGACGCCAAACAACCCGGAACTATCCGCTGCTTGGAGGAATTTCGCGAGATCTTGCCCACAGGGGTGCTGCACTCGCCGGATCGTTTTCGAGTGGCTGCTGCACCACACGCTGTGGTCTAAATTTTTGTTTCGAATTATGAATGGTGGTGGTCAGAGACACTCTCTTTCAATGTCTGTTTGTGTGTTCACACACTGGACGCCAAACAACCCTGAACTATCCGCTGCTTGGAGGAGTTTCGCGAGATCTTGCCCACATGGGTGCTGCAGTCGGCGGATCGTTTTCGAGCGGCTGCTGCACCGCACGTTGTGGTCTAAATTTTTGTTTCGAATTATGAATGGTGGTGTCAGAGACACTCT
>NW_914676.1:0-1427 GCF_000209065.1 Trypanosoma cruzi
TGGGGTGGCGTGTGCATGTCTCTTCTGTGACATCGTATTCGGATTCTTTGGATCCAGACGCTATGCGGCCGCGAGGCACATGAAGTGTGTGTTACTTGTCAGTTGTCTTTTTTTCTTAGTGTAGATGTATTACTTTGCTTTTCTGATGGAGCCATCTTCGTTGGATCTCCGTCTATTCCTCAATGATCGGGTGATTCATGAATGCTTATTTGCTTTACGGGCTTCTAATTGGCTGCTGGAGTTGTTGGTGCGCTTTTTCTTTTTTTGCATCAGCCGTGGCCCCGATGTATGTATTTGTGTTTATATGTGTTTTTCTGCTGCTTTTTTTGCGTGTAGTGTAAAATGTTTTTTTTAGTGGATGTGCTGGAGGCTGTGTGTGTGAGGGGCCTGATGTATTCTTTTTTTTTTTTTGCCTTGCGGTAAGTTGTGTTTGTTTGAGTGATGCACTTGTTGGTTTGTTACCTTTTTGCTGTTTTTTAATTTTGAAGAATCTTTTTGCTTCTTTTGCTGGTTTTCTTTTTTTTTTTTTTTCCGGTTTTTTGTGCCGCTTTTTTTGCTGCTTGTTTTCTAAGTTTTGCTGTTTTTTGTCGTTTTTTTTATGTTGCTTTTTTTTGTTTCTGGCTTTTTTTCAAAATCGTTTTTTTGCTGTTTTTCTTTAAATTTTTTCTTGTTTGGCATTGCTTTGGGGGCTGCGCGAGGCACTTTTTTTTGCTCAATTTTTGTGCGTTTTGCCCATTTCTTGAAAATTTGTGTGTCGTGGGTGCCCCTCCCTCCGTGGAGTTTTTGGCCGCCGTCACGCAAGAGAACAGCGCCGCCTTGCGTTGTGGCTGTTTGGTTGTCTTGGGGGTGGTGCCTGTTCTTTCAGCTGCTGTTGTTTTTCCTCCTCACTCTTTCTGTGACTTGAATGAAAAGGTGTGGCGTGACTGCGGGGCGCCGAGGTGATTTTCGCCTCCAGTGCGTGCTTTTGCGTTGCTCACGCAATCATCGAGGTGGTGTGCGGCCGTCCCATGGCTGCACTTGTGTATGGGCACTGCTGCCGCCGTGTTGCTGGCGGCTCACCGGCGGTTGTGCGGCGCTGGCGCATGGGCGGAATTCCCCGGATGCAGTGAGGACGGAAACCGATGGTCGGGCTGAGCAAGTGATGTGTGGTGTCCGTGGGATGTATATGCGGAGAGGGCCGGACAATGGCGGCTGGGTGCTCCTCCTGTCACATGTGGCTTGCGCGGCATTGATTTCTGTTGTCACTGTGGTGTCTCGCATTCGCACGTGAGATTGGTTGATTATTTAGATGGTGGGAGCGGGGGCGTGCCGTCACGGCTAAATATTATGGTCCCAGGAGCCGTTTTTTTGCTGTTGAGGCGTGGCGTTTGAGCGTCGACTCTTTATGGCGGTTGGGCGACAGGACGATTTCTTCATCTGGGTGGTGG
>NW_914677.1:0-1427 GCF_000209065.1 Trypanosoma cruzi
AACGAGGCACAATCCTACGCATTTCCAAACGGCTGCAGCGCTCACCACAAGAGGGATGCTGCTTGGCAACACAGATTCTACAGGGGCAATGCCCACAGTCGGACCCTGACGCAGACGCACCCCAAACACGGAAAAGGAATGCAGTGCAGCGTCCCATCGAACAGCTCCTCCAGCTCCATTCACGAGCTCAGCACCAAAATACGCTTCTGAAGATCGACGTCCTGTGGCTGCACGTGTGTGAGCAAAATAGGCTGATCCACCACACCCTGGGCCTGCTGTGGGTCATCATCCGCAATGGGCACGAAGGTCGAAATCGCGCCTGCGACACCCCGTCCAACCACCAGAAGACAAACAAGGGAGGCACTGACGGTGAGCAGTGTAGGCTTCGCGGCAGCGGTGCGGGTGCCAAAGAATTACCGAAGCCAACACTGGCGCCTAACGCAGATATCATCGTTGTACATCCCTCACTCCGTTGCGTCCACAAGAAAGAGATGGACACCCAGGTCGTTGCCGCACACAACGGCGGAGGGCACCACAACCAGCCTTATCCGAGACTCTCCAGCACGTGCATGCACACGCTGTGCTACCTTGAAACAAAGCCAGGCACTCCCCACCACAAGCGCATCACCAACATCGGCCCCGGAAACAGTTTCAGCCAAGACGTCCAGCGGGTTTTTCTTTCGGTGCTCCTCCAGTCCCTCCTACAAGCACTCCCACGCCTCCGCCACCTCCACAAGGGACCGAGAAATCATCCCATAGTCCACAAACATGCCACCCACGCGGTATCGATCGCTGCAGACCATGCGCTCGCCGGATAGTCGCATCAGCTGACGCGGCACATGCATCAAGAACAATGCATGCTCATGCTTCCCAATACCCTGAAAGCCGTGCATGGCGGGAGCAAAGCGCATCTCCTTTCCAACGTCCAGGGTGTGCTGCACCGCATTCAAGGAAAAAACGCCGGGGCAACCAAAGCGTGGCGCCTCCACCGCGGTATCAAGAGAAAGCGGATGGTAGCCAAGAAAAACAGCGCCGTTCTTTGGCGTCCGGACGCATGTACTTGTCCCCGCGGCACGACGGTCAGCAACAAACACGACACGGGCCCCACCGCGTCCTCACCACCCCATCGCGCCCCGACACGCAAAACACCCAGGTGAGTGTCCATATCAGAGTCAAAGCGGGCGATTGTCGCGTTGCACCCTGTGTCGTAGCACGCCACGAGAACAGGGGTGGGCGCCACAACACCCGGCAACAGCTCCGCACCAAACACGTCGGCTCAAGGCTGTTCGGCGCCCTCCTCCTCCGCCTGCGGTTCGAGCGTGACGACCATCCGCTCATGAATCCTCGTCGCCGCAATCACGCGCAACTCTCCCATCGCCGGCAGCACACACCTTCGCTCCGTCACGGTCATGGCGCCACCCGCCCCA
>NW_914678.1:0-1428 GCF_000209065.1 Trypanosoma cruzi
TCCGAGGCTCGCTTCTGCAGGTCCACCACACGCTCATCGATGCTACGTAATTTGTCACAGAACTGAGATGCCTGTTGACGCACTATTCTCGATGCCATAGCCTGCGAAACCGCATTCGTCGTCTTGTCGCCCAAAACAGAGGAGGACACAGCCGTTAATGCCGTTGGAAGGCCCGTTGCCATAACACTGACTTCCGTCTCATTATCTGGAAACCACGCGGCAACAGAGTTTTGTTTTATTGCGGCTGTATTGGAAGCACCAACAAGCTTTTCTACATCCAAGACTTCTTCATAAAAACCGCTTGCGGTACGAACAGCAAGCATTAGCTGGTACCCTACAGACCCGCTAAGAGCCGACTCCGCGACCTTACCTACCATCGCCACACTGGAAAGTACAGGACCTTGCAATTTCCATGAGGTGATACGATCTATCTTGAAGTTATTTTGATGTAATTCCACCACAACTGCAAGTGGATGACGCCTGGAGCACAACGTGATGTATTCCTCCGTGGGCGTATAACTGACCAGGAAAAATTCCTCTTTTTCATTTGCAGCTGACGTCGTTTCAGCAACGCTTTCGACCGAGATGCAAAGATCTTGCATAAGTGAAAAGGTCTGCTTCGTCGTATTGTAGCACCAGAGACGGAGCTCCGTGTTGCCACAGGCAGCTGTGACAATAAATATGTTTCCAGCGGACTCATTTTCAAAGGCATGAAACTGCACAAAGAAGGCTGTTGTCGGGACCAATCCCCCATGTGGTTCCCACACCTTCGGCAGAATACTCTTGCGGGTGTTGGTGGAGATGAGGTCGAGGCAGTTTTGCTTCGCAGGGGCAAGCAACAGCTTCGCCTCGTGGTGATAGGCGATTACCGGGTACCTCACAACCGTCTTCGACGCAAGATCCATCACCGCCTTTTTGGTGGCAGTCTCCATGTCCACTTCAAAAATGTGTGCTTTTCCCAACGCATAGGCAATGTCACCGCCGCCCACCGCAACTCCGTACAGCTCCTCCCGTAGGTTCACCTCCCGTAAAAGGATTTGGATTTCTCCATTCGCGTGATTCACAGGCTTCAGTCGCGACACCTCTTCTCCACCAACGGCGAAAAAGGCGCAGTGGTCCAGGTGACCCTCCGAGGAGACCAATTGACGGAGCACCGGCGCACGCACATCCGTCTCGGCGTACTTGCCTTGACGGTTAAGAACCCGAAGCCGGTTCGATTGCTTCACATTCATACAAAGAATTCGGCGATGAGACGACATCAACGCAGGCACATCGTCACCAAACGCATGTGCCTTGACGGAGATAAGTGGCACCTCAAAGCGTACCGCATTAGCATGCCGCTCCTTGCATACATAGGTGAGGGTGTCCATATTTACAGATGAAATATGTACAAATCTATAATTGTGAATGGATCAGCACCGCAACACG
>NW_914679.1:0-1428 GCF_000209065.1 Trypanosoma cruzi
GGGGTGCGTGAGGGAAAGCCAGAACAGTCATGGACGTACAATAAAGCTGACGACGCTATCGAAAAGAATGACGCTGTGCAGCAATTCGGTGCAGCGTCTCAGGCTGATGGTGCTCGCCTCGGAGAAGGGATGGCCGTACTCGCGGAATACGATACGGGATCTTCCCAAGGACGTTTTTGTAAACTGTGAGGTGGATCGAGTGTGGCAGATCGTCAGGGGCGATCTAACCGCGTGGTTCAGCCCTCACGGTGAGACCGACTTTAAGTTCGAGCGACGTGTGTTGATTGGGACGCCCGGGATCGGGAAATCGGTGGCTTGCCGGCTCGTACCTCCTCTACCAGCTGCTGCACTGCGATGTCGAGAAAAGCCAAGTGGTAGTCCACTGTTTTGGTGGAGGAGATGCGTACGTGTCTGACAAGACCACCAGAGCGGTGACAAGATAGAGCGATGAGGACATATGCATCTCGGAGTTGAAAAGTCTGAGGGGGCATGGGAGGAATGTGTATATTATCTACGATGTGGCAAAGGAGGGAACGCCGCCACCGAGACATTTTGCGCCCACTTCTGGAAGGGGCATGATTGCGGTGCCATTCCCGGAGGTAAACAACTATGATGAGTGGGCGAAGCAACTACGAGCCGCGCGAGTCATCGTGAATTGCCCCGACGAGATGGATGTGAAGGCGATGTGTGCATGGATAAAGCGAGGTCTGGATCCAGATAAGCAAGCGGAATACTGGAAGAAGGTCAAAAAACGCATGGAAAAACTGGGGCCGATTCCACAGCATATCTTCGATGCGGATGAATATGGAAAACGCACGCAAGGTGTTATGAGGGCCTTGGAATGGATCAATATTGGGGATCAAGGAAAGTACTTTACCCTGAGAGGAGAGGAAAAATTGTATTCCGAGGATCCGTCTCACAAACTTGTGAAGAACTTCCGGGCAAGAACAGATGAAGGTGCTGAGGTATTCCTGAACGCATCGATATGTGCTGATATTGGGTTTCGAACTGCGGACTGTTTGGCAAAGCCATTGCCACGAAGGATCTTTTGTTGATAATATTGGGATCGCATGGTGCTCTTGCTTCCCGAGCTCTCGAACAATTAGGTTTGCGCGCCTTCATGTATGGGGAGTTTGTCGGTGCACTAGTAAAGGGACTCAATGAGCTGAGGTCACCAGAACGTGGTGAAGAACAGGAATCAGTGCTGAAGGTAAACCATCAAGGGTACCCCACTCGCACCGTTGGAATAGCGGGACTGCAAGGCGGTGTCGAGAGGATTCCGATGGAGTACGGAGTGCTGTACATACCGGCGGTCGAAAGCTTTCCGCTGGTGGACGGCTTTTTCTTTGTTGATTTGTCGCGGAAGACGCTGGTTGGGCTGCAGATGACGACGGGTGGGCATCACACCACCGCCAGCACTGTGAGGCA
>NW_914680.1:0-1428 GCF_000209065.1 Trypanosoma cruzi
TGTGTTCGGGTGCGTGCACTACGGTGTGACGGCCGCCTTTCAGCGGTGGCGCGGCGTGGACGCGGCGAGTGCGTGGGCGGCGATGCGCTTCCCGAGTTTGACGTACGTCGTGGCACACGCGATGCACCTCGGCATCTTTTTTGGCTCCGTGTTTGCACTTGCGATGCCCGTCGCCCGCGTGCGGCACCGCGTGATTGGTGTCGTTGGCGTGCTGTACGGTGTGGCGTTCCCTGCTGGCGCGTGCTACTTTATTGCCCGCCACACGGGCGCGAGCTTCACGAAGTACTGGCAGTTTTTGGGGAAGCCGCTGCACGAGCGCCTGCTGTACCCCGTCGGGTATTGGCACCCCGCGGCGCAGCAGCGGATGTACGGCGGCATGCTGACGAACATGAGGGGCAGCCGCGTGTACTGGTGCGTGTTCCAGCTGTCGGTGCTGTGCGTGGTGTGCCTGATTGCTGCTGCGCACCCGCCCGTGGGAGGCTGCCACGCCCTGTACTTCTGCATGGCTGCTGTGCTGCTTGCGGGAGCGGGCGTTGTTGCCTTCACGAACATGATGCGCTCGGTCTTTCTGACGGTGATGCGCGCGGCGAGCTTTTTGCTCCTTGCGGCGCTGTGCCTGGTGAGCGCGGCCAACCACCTTGCGCCGAGCGACGGCGGTGCGAGGGCGTACGCGGCTATCGTGCTGCTGCTGATCGCTGTGCTGCTTGCGGTCACTGTGTAAAGCGTGGTTGTGTGGTACGCGGAGGACCGCCACTGGCAGGAGCTGCGCGAGCCGCGGCGTGGTGGGCTGGAGGCACTGCTGCGCGATCACAAGGAGAGCGACGAGGACACGCAGAAGCCACGCGACGTGACGTTGTTGTCGTACGCCACAGGCACCACCGCTGCGTCGTCGTACCGACCACCCGCACTGCTGCAGCCCATGGCCGGTGACACCCGCTCAGACACGCTGAACCTGTTCGACCGTGCATCCAGTGCGAGCGGCAAAATTGATCACGCCCTTCTGTGACGTGCACCACGCGGAATTATTAAGTGTTTGTTGCAGGTTGATGGGGGAGGGCGCAGGTCCTCGGCTGTGCTGCGCACCACAGTCATCCATCGTCAACAGCACCGATCGTGCTGTTGATCGTTGTTTCTATCGATTTGTTTCTATTTTGAG
Organism: Trypanosoma cruzi; assembly: GCF_000209065.1. Classification (NCBI taxonomy): domain Eukaryota; phylum Euglenozoa; class Kinetoplastea; order Trypanosomatida; family Trypanosomatidae; genus Trypanosoma; species Trypanosoma cruzi. The sequence goes on from NW_914680.1 coordinate 1,157, forward strand.
CGGGTGCTTTCAGGAGTTTCTCTTTCTTTCCACGCTGATTGTGTGGAAGGGGATTCGCTCGTCGCTACTGTTACTGCTGATTTTGTGCTGTATCGGACTGCAACTCCATGGGGTTGTGTGCGAGGAAGTCAACGCCCATTTTATGCAACGGAAGGAGGATCCAGCGAACCGCCTAGTGGAAGTAATGAATTGCGGCTTTGCCTTACCGTGGGTTTCCATGCAGGACGCATTAAATTTTGCAGGAGCAAAGCGGCGACAGAGTAGCAGCAGCG
>NW_914681.1:0-1428 GCF_000209065.1 Trypanosoma cruzi
TGGTACTAATAAACGAAGAGCTCTTAAAGGTTGCTGTGGGAGGTTACAGAGATTCACCACGCAGATGCTGGGACAGCCCTGTGGAGTTGCACGGACAGCAATGGACTCCAGGAGGTCAGTGCCAGTGAGCGGCAGGCGCTCGCACGGCAGAGAGTGGCGCACCAGAACGGCAACGTCACCACCGCACCCAGTGCGGGCCTGAAGAAGGCCATTGCAGCCGGATAATTCTGCCGCTGTGGCGCTTCGATTATTTGTTGCCTGGAGAAGAACGATGTCAGGTTGGGGCAGCTCCAATCGCGCAGCAAATGCATTCTTTTTTACAAACGAGAGGCCTGCAATGTCACGCTGCCAAATAGTGATGTAGCCATCCACCTCGGGGCCGGAATTCTTGTGGACGTCACCGCAACGGGTGATATCAACGGAGTGACCGCAGCGAAACGGTCGTGCAGTTTTGTCCGACAGTCTGCAGGCAGACCGCTTCAACTCCCCACACCGGGCATGGCGCGGAACCTTCTCGAGGGGTGGAGTTGTCTTGGTCTCCGTCGTGCTCGCCGCAACGCACCGCAGCGGAGTTCCTATACGCAACCAGAGCCCAGCAACGCGACAAGGTGCGGACCCCATCGCTGGGGCTCACCGAATTTTATTAAGGGCCTCATTCCAAGTTTTTTTGCTTGTTTCCTTTCTTCTTTTGCTGTTTGCGTTTTATTGGAATAATACGTACCTTTCTGCTTTCCCATCGGCTGTTTAACTGCTCTACACGGCATTATGTGCGACGTGTTTTCTGTTTTTTTTTCTCTTTTTGTCCAGTCGCTGTGCCGGCCTCATTGCCGTGTGTCCCACGGACCGCGCGTACGAGGACTGAAGGAACAGGCCGGATGCCGGATGAAATGTGAGGGATGTTGTGTGGGCTCGTGGAACAGTACGATCTCTTCTTCATTGTTTTGCTTCTACCATTTTTTGCAAGGAATATGTATACACAAACACACGGTCGTCTATATTGCGCCGCATGGCACATGAAATAAAAGTCCTTCCAAATGAATTATCTTCATTCTTTCCGGGAGCACTGCCGGACTCTAAGCCCAGTTTTTATTTATTTATTTTTATTTCTGGTTTGCAAGGTGGTGTGTGTTTTTGCCTTTTTACTGATTCCAACTGTATCATGTTTTGTGTGCAAGCTGTCATCATTTCTTATTGTGCGGTCACTGTCCTGTGTGGTGTAGCGGCCTTGTATTTCTCAATTCCCTTTTGCTCTGCGTTGACGTGTTGTTAGTTTGTGCTGAAGGCTACACGCAAGTGACAGGAGTGATGGCGATGATGATGACTGGCCGTGTGCTGCTGGTGTGTGCCCTCTGCGTGCTGTGGTGCGGTGCCGGCGGTGGTGGATGTTGTAGTTTCTGGTGGGGACAACAAAAAATTGGAGGAACAGAA
>NW_914682.1:0-1428 GCF_000209065.1 Trypanosoma cruzi
GACCATTCTGGCACTGGTGTCGATGATAAAATACCTGCTTCTGATCAGCCGCCAGGGCAAACTGCGCCTGGCAAAGTGGTATGTTGCATATCCCAAAAAGGAAAAGGCCAAACTTGTGCGTGAGGCATGTCAACTTGCTTTGGGTCGGTCGGCGCGCTTTTCCAATGTGGTTGAGCACAGGGGCAGCAAGTACATTTGTCGTCGTTATGCCTCCCTTTATTTTGTTGCTTCCATCGATAAAGACGACAACGAGCTGATCGTGCTGGAAGTCATCCACCATTTTGTGGAGGTATTGGACCGCTACTTTGGCAATGTCTGCGAGCTCGATCTCATCTTCAACTTCCATCGAGCCTATTTTGTGCTGGACGAGGTGATACTGGGCGGTGAGTTGGAGGACAGCAGTAAGCGTACAATTCTAAAGTATATTCAGGTGCACGACGGCGCTTCGGAGGAGATTGAGCAGGCTGGTTCCAACGGTGCGGCCGCCGCCATTGCAGCCACCGTTGGCGCGCTCAAAATTGCGTAGACGATTCGAGTGCGGGGAGCACCGACGGCAATGGCCGCCGCTTTTTTTATGGACGTGTGTCTGCCTTCTTGTTTTGTTTTTTTCTTTTTAGCATTGCGATTTCTTGCTTTTTTCCTTTGCGTGTTGGTGGCTGATTGCGGCGTGGCTTCGGAGGAGCGGGGGGAAGCGTCGGTGCCGTGGCGGGGGCCCCTGCGTGCCGTTGTTCTTTTTCTGCTTCTTCTCTTCTCTCTCCCCTTCCTTCCGTTTTTTGTTGTTGTTGTTGTTGTTGCCGGCTTGCGGGTCGTGCCGCGTCTCCTCCAGCGTTTCGCCTTCTCTCCGCGCCTTCTCCTCCCCCCTCGCCGAAGCTTCACGACGCCGCCGCCGGGCCGACCCGGCGGCCACCGAACTTTTCGACGCCGCGGGCGGCCGGGCAGCGGCGCGCGCCGCCGGGGGGGCGGCGGGACCACGCCCCGCGGCCGGGGGAGGGCGGCCGGCGCGCCGGGGGCGCACGCTGGGAAGACACCCCACGCCCATGGCGCGGCCGCCCAGAAGAAGACGCCGGCCGGCCCGAGCACCGGGATCCTCCCACCGGGCAGCGCCGCCGCACGCGACAAAGGCGAGGGAAATGCTGGCGACACAAACGGGAGGGGGAGACGTGTGCAAGGGGCCGTGGGTGCCGTCTTCTCCTTTGAAGAAGGAAAGCGGGGGAAAACACGGCGCGCACCGCTGACGTCACAAAATGCGAGGAAAAAAAAGACAGTGGAGAGTATTGCTGCTTCGTGCGGCGCTGATCCGGACATCTTGCATGAACGCAATTCCACGGCATTGCTGAAGGAGGGCGACGGGGTCGTTTATTCTGCCGTTCCAAAATACAAACAATCACGCCTTGGCGTGTTGTTGCAGCACCCCCTTTACTCACCGCA
>NW_914683.1:0-1428 GCF_000209065.1 Trypanosoma cruzi
CCTCCGTGTCTGTAATCCTGGTGCGTGACGAGAAATGCGTTTGCTCCCGCCGGTCGTGCGTACGTCTGTGGACGGAAACGGTCACGATGATGCGTCTATGGCACGTGGTCGCTTTGCGGCTGCGCGGGGCAATGCGGATGCTGCACGCCCCTCCCGCTCACCCTGTGTTGGGGTGGATGCGAGGCTTGACGCCCTGCCGCCGTGCAACGCCTCGCGCAAGACGTCGGTGGATGGAGCGCGCTGCGGGGATCGCCGCTCCGCCTGGACCACCACGCGCGCCCTGACGGCGCCGAGTTCCTCCCGCAGCTCCTGATTTGTCCGCTTCAGCTCATGCACCTTCTGCTCGAGGTGCGTGCTCCTGCGTGCCGTGTTCTCCAGCCGCTGTGTGGCGACTGTTACCTGGTCCTCGAACTGGTCGAGCTGCGCCTCATTGCGCCCAAGCTCCTCCTGCAGACGATGCATCTCCGTCTCCTTCTGCCTCAGCGTGTGCTCCAGAAACGTGATGCGGCCGCGCAGCATTTTGCCCTCCGCCTCCGTCGTCTCCTCCACGCCCTGGCATCGCCCCGGGCGTCTCGCCTGCCTGCCGCGCGGCTGGCCACCCTCCACCTCCTCCCGCAGCGCCTGCATCTGCGTCTCCAGCAGATTAAACGCCTGCGCGAGCTCCTCCGCCTGCTGCCGCTTCAATGCCTTGTACCTACCCTCCAACCGATGGTATTCGAGTTGATGGTTTTCCAGCTGCCCCCGCACCCGCAGCAGCTCCGCATGGCTCTCCTCCACGCCTGGTGGAAGACTGGCGAGCCGCCACTCGCTCTGCTCCAACGCCGTCTGCAGCTCCAACTGGCGCGCCTCCAACCTGTGGCAAGTGCTGCGCGACAGCATGAGGTCCGCCTGCAGGCTCGAGATCTGGAGAAACTGCGCAAGCTCAGCGCCCTCGGTGTTTCGCAAAAACGTGGGTGTAAACGACATCTCACGCTCATGCTCCTCTCCATCATTGTTTTCCACACGTGAAATCGACAAACGGCCACTCGAACGCAGCAGGCGTTCCAAAGCACGGTAGTCACGCTGCGCCTTCATCAACTCCGCATTTACTTCTTCTACCTTCCGCATGCAAATGGCAGCATTTTCCTCCGCTCGCTTGCGAGCCTCATTCGCCCGTTGGGCACTCCGTCTCGCAGCCAACAATTCCGCGGTACATGCCTCAGCCCTCCGTTCCCACTGCTCCTCAAACCCTTTCTTTGTCAACAGGAACTGTCCATGCAACACCTCAAATGTTTTAACGAGACTCGATGTCTGCTCCTCAAAAGACGTCTCCGCCGATGCATGCTCTTGAACAACCTGATCCACAGCCGCTAACGCATTTGACAACAAAGCACTATTGGCACTACACTCCTCGCCCAACTTCAACAACTCACTTTCCTTCACACACAA
>NW_914684.1:0-1428 GCF_000209065.1 Trypanosoma cruzi
GTCCGCTCCACTTCGTGCGATCGCATGACGTTCACAGTGAGGGACAACGAGCGAGCGGATGGCGCTGCTGCTACCAGCTGCACTCTGGTGGTTCTAGCCGAATGTTTCCTTGCCAGCTTTGCTCTGAAGTACAGCTCCGTGCAAAAGTGCGAGCGCGAGGGTGAGAATGACGCCGATTTTGATGGCGAAGGCGATGGTAATGGCGGGGATAAGCCGAAGCACCGCGACGATACGTCGATGGCTTACGCTTCAGTGTAGGTGGAGGTGAGACGGTTTGCGCGGCTTCTTGCAATCAAAGAGGCGACACCCCTCCAGGTTGTGCTGCATCTTGTGGATGGGAAGGCCGTTGTGCTAAGCGTTTTTGCGTCAGGTGGCACAACGCTCGTTGGCTACATGCCTGCCGTGGCGCAATAATCTCCGCCTTTGCGCTGCTGCTTCTTGCAATGACGGGGAAATTGGCATTCGTTGTCGTTTGACTCCATGTGCTGCATTGTCTCTCCTCGTTCTGTGTGTATGCGTGCACACCCGACATGCACGTGCATATGTGTTTATTGACGCATAAAAAATGCAGCTCATTCATAACTTCCCGAGAGAGCGGAGGGGAAAATTGTTTTACCTCTGCGTGCATTATCGCCTTTTTTTTGTTGTTTTTTTTTTTTCTGGGTGTGATGCATCAGGTGGTGTGTGCTGTCCCGTAGTCCTGCCTCTCTCCCCCTGCCTGTTTGTTTTCCGTCCGGTGTGGCACTGCGGTGCACGGGCGAAGTAGTCGTTTGGATCCTTTTGTGGTGCGTCGCATCTCACGCTTTGCTGCGCCGTTGGTTTGTGGGGGACGAAGTTGTGCCACGACGCGTGGGCATGATGCCAGCCGCACAGAGCGCAAGGAGGACGTTGTGACGCCGTGGGGTGTTGCCGCCTCGGGCCCAAGGGGTGGGGACGATGGCCGCGTCCTCGCACGATTCAGGTCGGAGCCCGTTGATGAGCCCCTTCTGCAGCGGCTGGAGGAAACATGCAACGGACGGGGGGAGCACGCGCAGGCAACCAGCACCGCACAAGAGGAGGCGGGACGAATGGCATTGCACCATTTTTTCCGCCGCGGCATTGTCTTCTCCCACAGGGATTTTGGAGCCGCCCTTGACTGCGTGCGTGCGTCCTTTGCGACGGGGACACACCGCGCGTACTTGTACACTGGTCGTGGACCGAGCGCGCAGTCGATGCACATTGGCCATGTCATGCCGTTTTTATTGACGCGGTACCTGCAGGATGCGCTCGGTCTTCCGTTGGTGATCCAGATAACCGATGATGAGAAGCACTTCTTCCGCGACATTCCCGTCAGCGGGGAGAGGGCGAGCGGGTTGGTGGTGGAGAACATAAAAGACATCATTGCCTTTGGCTTCGATCCACGCAAGACATTTATATTCCGCAACACGA
>NW_914685.1:0-1429 GCF_000209065.1 Trypanosoma cruzi
CCGCCAAGTGCCCGAATCGTCGTCTCAAACACAGAAACAGAGATGTCAATGTCAAAGCTCACATTCTCCTCCACCCACCTCGCGTAGCGACGAAACTCCGTGTGGAAGCCAGCGACCGCCAGCGTGTCGAGCGCATCGATCAGCGTCCACCCGTAGCCGCCCATGGTGTTCTTCCCTGCCCCGTTCACCGGGCGCAACTCGTCCTTCGGGAAGGCATACTTAATGTAGGAGTTAAAGGCGTGCCCTATCATCTCGCGCACGTAAGGCCGCATTTCGGCCTCAATGGGGTGCAAGGCATCGGTGCTGCGCCACGCACCGCCACCCTCTCCCTCATCCTCGCCCACACCTCCACCGGGCCCCCCACCACGCACACACATGGCCGTCACCAGCGGTAATGCTACCAACAAAAAAATGCATGCCGCGGGCCCAGGGCCCTTTTTACCGTCTCCCCCAGAACGCATAAATACGCACTTTGCACACTATCTACGCACCCTCACAAAAAAGAAAGCCAGAAAAGAAGGAGCAGTAGCACACACATGTTGACGAGGCAGTGCGTCGTTTCCGGAAAAAAAAAACACCATGCCCCGACACGCGCAACCAGTCACACTACTTATTCGCAACACCACGCCAACACACACACACACCACAAAAGAAAGAAAGAGGAAAAAAAAACAAAAAAGAAGCAAAAAAAAGCAAAAAAAAGCAAAAAACAACATTTCATGCACAAACATTCTGCCAATTCAGCGGAATATGGACTTCGAAATCCGTTCAACGTCACTCAGCGCATGATTAGCACAGTAAAATCGGTGCGGGGCGGTATTTCCTCCTCCACGGTCATTGTCACCGCCCTGCAACTCATGAAGACCATCAATAAGACTATCAATTACATCCAATCGGCGCTGTGTCAGCGTGTCTCCCGAGACCTCCTCCTCTTCCCTTGCGCTCTCTGCAGACACTGGCCCCCACCACTCGGCCGTGTTGGGGAATAAATGCGCCTCGGTGTTGAACACCCACCCCACGTGACTCCCCACACTGCTGCCGCTCTCCACAGCAGCGCAATACGACGGGATGCTGCCACGGAGCTTCCCCTGAACATGCACCGCATTGCACTCGTCAAAAAGAAGATACAGGTACTTCAGCGTCTCGGCAAGCATGAAGCTCTCCATCGTGTCGCCGTGCTGTTCATCACCGTGCGGAAGATCCACGTTGCGCAGCGTGGCAAACCCATACGGGGTCCTCATGCGCAAGTTGATCGCCAATGCCAGCTCCTTCCCCATCACAAGGTACGCAGGATCATGGGTCGCGCGGTAAAGCATGTACACAGATTCCGCATGCTCGGGACGCTGCGGGTAGCCGCCATGGGGACCCCCACTTCCCAGAGAAAACTCCTCTGGTAACGCCCCGAAGTGCTTGAAGATGCTGTGGATCG
>NW_914686.1:0-1429 GCF_000209065.1 Trypanosoma cruzi
GATTTTCTGCAGAAGAAGGGGGGTACCGCAAGCATGGATCCCAAGGTGCAGGTGGCTCGGCTCATAGCAGAGGCGACAGACATTACAAATGTTGCGCAGTCATGGTCTGGGTGGTACCCGTTTTGGTAAGGTGTTTTTTTTTTTTGGCCTTGTCGTTTACCTTTTCTATTTGTGTTATTGCTGGTACTTTTTCTTTTTGTTCATGGTTTGCTGCCGCTATTTCTTTTTTTTTTTTTTTGCGGCGGTGGTGATTTTGGTGTTTGTACTGCTTACCGAGCCGAAATTGCAGGCGATTTTCCCCTTGCTGGGCACCGTAGATTGGGAGATGTGGAGAATGTGCGGGAAAGCAATGGGATGGGAAATGTTGTCTGTTGTGCGTTCATCTTTTTTTTTGTAGGCTTATTCTTTTATGCGGACGCCGCAAGGGGCGTTAAGAGGGCAGCGTCGGTTTTTTTTTTTTTTCTCTTTTTTAATTGGCGAGGAAAAAAAGCTTGCCGCTTCCCCAAGCAAGATTCTCTGCATTGGGGTTTGGTTTTTTTTTCGTGCGAAAGGAGCGTGAGAACCCAAATTACAATTACGGGACTTGAGGGATGACACAGTCGCTCGTCCAGGCATTGGAGTCAGTTGGGGCGAAGAGGAGACCGAAGGGAGCTGTTTATGATGCGGCTCCGATCTCGGTGGCTTTTATGACGTCAAAAGGGCCCTGGCTCAGCCGGCCACCTCAACGTGGTGCCAGGGTCTAGTACTCTTTGCTAGAGAGGAAGCTAAGCGCCTGCTGCCCATCCGCTGCACGCGGAGAGGCAGTAGGCGCCGCTCAAACGGGTCGGAAGGGCACCAGATGGAGCCATGTACATGGCTGCCCGCGGAGCGGTATTTCCATCCGCTGCTGAATTCCATCGGCGCTTATCAGCGCTATACATACTGTTTGCGTGCCGTATGTGACGCGCAACGACAAAAGCTACTGCTAAGCGGAGACATTGAGCAGAACCCAGGCCCCATAGCAGTACTCCAGATGAACGTTTCTTGCCTCACGCCGTCAAAACTCGCAACATTAATGGCGCAAGGAGCAGACATAATAGCCATCCAGGAGACTTGGAAGTCGTCGGAGCAGATCGCCAGCATGCATACTGGAGATTATGTGCTCTATGCACAGTCGCGCATCGGCAAGGGAGGTGGTGTGGCGGTGCTGGTGCGGAAAACTCTCCGCTCCAAGCGTATACCCCTCACCATCCCCCAGCATGACACCAGCCTTGAAGTGGTGGTGGTCCAGGTTGCTCTGGACCAGAACCGTGATCTTATTGTAGCGAGTGCCTATATGAGACCACCACCGCAAGTAACGCAATCCTTCAGGCGGTTAGTAAACTGCCTTCCAGCCTCGTCGCCGCTCCTGCTGTGCGGGGATTTCAACATGCATCACCCACAGTGGGAG
>NW_914687.1:0-1429 GCF_000209065.1 Trypanosoma cruzi
GAAGCGCCTCACTGGACTCGTCACAACGTTGCCTCGAATCACCACGGCAGAGTTGTTAATTACATTCAGCGATGAGGATTGGCTAGACCCCTCAAGATATATCAAGGTACCGTTACCGCCGTACATATGAAACGCGTTGCCCACCACCGCAAACACGGAGTGCCACGACACCCTCAGCGCAGATCTGAGAACGCGGATGGCGCTTGACAATGCCCTCACGGTCTGAAACACATTGCCGCTGAGCACCACCGCGGAGTCGTTGGTAATCACCAGATCATTCATCGCAACACACGACGGTCCCCTAAGGTCCAAACCAGACCTAGGGATCAGCCTCGTGACCGTAAAGCGATTCCCACTTATGGTGATGTTCGTGTGCGGTGGGAACACACCCTCCGGGCTGAGCAGCGCGTCAATAAACGTGTTGCCGGTGACGACGATGTTCAGCGACCCCACAGCAGCGTACGCATTGCCCAAGAGCAACAGCACGGCGCCGTCCCTCCACGTGCATCCATCGAACGTGACGTTTGCCACGTCGCCCGTCATCGCGCCAATCAGCACCTTCAGGCTCATGCCGCCCCCGCTGAACGTCACGTTGCGGTAGCACAGCCACGACAGCCCGCCGCCCACTGCCTGCGCCACCTCGGGGTACACCATGTCGCTGATGCACTCACTAATCGGCAAAGTGGGCAGTGGCGGCGTGGGCGGCGGCGTGGGCAGTGGCGGCGGCGGAGGGCCAGCAGGCACAGGCGCCGGGACACACACATCGCCGTGCCCTCCAGCAGCGCACTGGCACTTGCAGCCGCTGACAGCCGTCGTCAGCGGGGCAAAGCAGTCGCCGTCCTTCGTGCACTCACCGCACGCAGCAACCGTCGTCACGTTGGTGATGCCGTGGAGCTCCAGTTCAGCCGCCGTCGTCACCAACCGTCCCGCGACCGTCAGGCACCCGGCAAAGAACTGGTAGCCGGCCCCAACCCGCTTCAGGAAAGGCACCAACAAACCCGTCGAGCCCATCTTGCAGCCCGTCAGCGTCACCACACTGCTGCCGTCGATGCTCACAAAAGCGGATTCAGTGTCGCAGAACATCGCACCCACTTCCACGTCGTTGTCACGCCAGTCCAGCCAGCTCGACCGCTTAAGAGACCACAAGTTGTCTGCAAAGATGGCGTTGGACACGGAGCCGCTGTTCCCCACCATGCGAAACACGCTGTGATCCGACACGCTGAATCGAGAGTACTGATGCAGAAGGCTTGTTCCGGAGGCCATTGTATTGTTGAGCAGTGCAAAAACAGAGTGATCACTCACAGTGAGGATATTCACGTAGAACAGATGCGTGTACCCATCGAAGCTGCAGTACCGCGCGTACAGCGAGCTGCCACCCACCAACTTCAGCGTCCCAATCGAGTACAAACCAAACCCATCATACCTCAAG
>NW_914688.1:0-1429 GCF_000209065.1 Trypanosoma cruzi
GCGCTGTGGTCTAATTTTTGTTTCGAATTATGAATGGTGGTGGTCAGAGACACTCTCTTTCATGTCTGTTTGCGTGTTCACACACTGGACGCCAAACAACCCTGAACTATCCGCTGCTTGGAGGAATTTCGCGAGATCTTGCCCACAGGGGTGCTGCACTCGCCGGATCGTTTTCGAGCGGCCGCTGCACCGCACGTTGTGGTCTAAATTTTTGTTTCGAATTATGAATGGTGGTGGTCAGAGACACTCTCTTTCAATGTCTGTTTGCGTGTTCACACACTGGACGCCAAACAACCCGGAACCATCCGCTGCTTGGAGGAATTTCGCGAGATCTTGCCCACAGGGGTGCTGCAGTCGGCGGATCGTTTTCGAGTGGCTGCTGCACCGCACGTTGTGGTCTAAATTTTTGTTTCGAATTATGAATGGTGGTGGTCAGAGACACTCTCTTTCAATGTCTGTTTGCGTGTTCACACAATGGACGCCAAACAACCCGGAACCATCCGCTGCTTGGAGGAATTTCGCGAGATCTTGCCCACATGGGTGCTGCACTCGGCGGATCGTTTTCGAGTGGCTGCTGCACCACACGCTGTGGTCTAAATTTTTGTTTCGAATTATGAATGGTGGTGGTCAGAGACACTCTCTTTCAATGTCTGTTTGTGTGTTCACACACTGGACGCCAAACAACCCTGAACTATCCGCTGCTTGGAGGAGTTTCGCGAGATCTTGCCCACAGGGGTGCTGCAGTCGGCGGATCGTTTTCGAGCGGCTGCTGCACCGCACGTTGTGGTCTAAATTTTTGTTTCGAATTATGAATGGTGGTGGTCAGAGGCACTCTCTGTCAATGTCTGTTTGCGTGTTCACACACTGGACGCCAAACAACCCGGAACCATCCGCTGCTTGGAGGAATGTCGCGAGATCTTGCCCACAGGGGTGCTGCACTCGCCGGATCGTTTTCGAGCGGCCGCTGCACCGCACGTTGTGGTCTAAATTTTTGTTTCGAATTATGAATGTTGGTGGTCAGAGGCACTCTCTTTCAATGTCTGTTTGCGTGTTCACACACTGGACGCCAAACAACCCTGAACTATCCGCTGCTTGGAGGAATTTCGCGAGCTCCTGCCCACAGGGGTGCTGCAGTCGGCGGATCGTTTTCGAGCGGCCGCTGCACCGCACGCTGTGGTCTAAATTTTTGTTTCGAATTATGAATGGTGGTGGTCAGAGACACTCTCTTTCAATGTCTGTTTGCGTGTTCACACACTGGACGCCAAACAACCCTGAACTATCCGCTGCTTGGAGGAATGTCGCGAGATCTTGCCCACAGGGGTGCTGCACTCGCCGGATCGTTTTCGAGCGGCCGCTGCACCGCACGTTGTGGTCTAAATTTTTGTTTCGAATTATGAATGTTGGTGGTCAGAGGCACTCTCTTTCAATG
>NW_914689.1:0-1429 GCF_000209065.1 Trypanosoma cruzi
ACACGCACATTGCCTTCACATCGCTCTCCTGTGGGCAATTCATTATGATCCGCCTGCCCCTCAACTGCTTCTTACATCTTCTGCGGGCACTCTCTTCTGGTGGCGTCACCACAATCATGCACCATCCCCTGGGAAGCAAACGAACAGACGGTTCATGAATAGGCTCGGCCACGTTGTGGATGATATACCCCCTCATCCCACGTCCAGACAGTTCCCCCATAACCTTCAAAAACGTGTTTTCACCAACGTAATGTAGCGCCGTTTTGGTGATCTTGTCAAACAGAAATGTTTGTTCCGCAACACTGTACGCAACCACAGGGAGTTTCTCCGCATCGTAGTGCAGCAGCTGGTAGAGGAGGTACGAACCGGCAGCCATCGACTTCCCGATCCCGGGCATCCCAATCAACACACGCTGCCCAGGCGTAAAGTTGTTCTCACCGCGAGTGCTGAACCATTCGGTCAGATCGCCCTTGACGGTCTGCCACACTCGCTCCACCTCACAGTTCACATAGCAGTCAAGAATGGACGGCCCCAACGGCCAAGAGTACGGCCATGCCTTGTCCGAGGTGAGCACCATCAGCCTCAGACGTGGTGCACCGGATTGCTCCACGCTGTCATCCTTTTCAAGAGTTCGGCCAACCGCCTTGTACGTCCATGACTGCGGTGGTTTGCCCTCCCTCACTTCCATTCCCATCCCCTCGCCGTCAGGAAATTCCACCACGTGATGCCACCTCGCATTGTACAAAGAATCGTAAAATCCCTCCGACATCTGTATCTTTTCCTCTTTCAGCACCCCTCTAAGTGCCGCATCGAGTTCTCTCCTTGCAAGAGGACTGACCATATCCTTCCGTTCAAAGTCCCTCCACTGTTTGAGAGAGCGCACACCCATTTGAGAAACATTGTACGTATCCCGTCGAAGTCCGCGCATCTCTTGCAGCACTTGATACTCTGTCAAATTAAAAATTTCTTCAAGCAACTTCTGATCCTGTACGTAAGTCTTGGGCTCCACTAAAAATACTTCCATCGTCACATTGTATCTTTCATCGACAACTGCGCTGGGGCCGATATGCCTCCGAAGAAAATCATTCAGCTTCATGTAATTGCCGCGGGCCTCTCCCCCCAGCAGTACATCTTCCACCCAACTGAAAAGGCCCCACTGTGGTCGCCGCGTTTCCTCCACTCTTCTGCGAGGCACAGCGGGTTGGCCACTGTCGCCGTCAGACTCCGCCCTCGCTCGCGCCCGACGTCCCTGCGGCACCGTAGACGCGGAACTCGTCTCATTATCGTCATTTCCTTCCCCGTGACGCTCGGACATTCTTTCCGCTGTCTTCGTAGTCGGTTTCAATTGGAGCTGTGACCCAGCAGAACATCAAAAGAAAGACGAGAGAAGAGAACATAGGCACAGAAATGACCGGACAGCACAAAAAAA
>NW_914690.1:0-1429 GCF_000209065.1 Trypanosoma cruzi
GCAAAGACCGTCACCGTCAGCGGCGGTCGGTGAATCCCTCTCCCACTGGAGCGCAACTCCACCGACGTAGCCGCTCGCCCCCTTCCTCACCAGCACAACGAGGGAGCAACGGCAAAAGATGAAACACGCACGGCAAGGACGCAGTCGTAGAGTCTCACAGATGCCAAAAAAAAAAAAACTCTCTTCGATGTTGTGGTACCCACGTATTCTCACACCGTTTGGGTGGTCTTGTCAAATAGGAATGCTCAATTACAAATAAAGCACGCAACCACAGGGAGTCGCTCCGCATCGCCGTGCAGCAGCTGGTAGAGGAAGTACGAACCGGCATTCATCGACTTCCCGATCCCGGGCGTCCCAATCAACACACGCCGCTTGGGCTTAAATTGGGTCCGACGGTAACTACTGAACCACTTGGTGAGATCGCCCTTGACGATCTGCCACATTCGCTCCACCTCACAGTTCACATAGCAGTCACGATTGAATTCACACGCACCCCACGAGTACGGCCATCCCCTGTCCGAGGTGAGCACCATCAGCCTCAGACGTGGTGCACCGAATTGCTCCACAGCGTCATCCTTTTCTAGAGTCACGCCAACTGCCCTGTAAGTCCATGACTTCGGTGTTTCTCCTTTCCCTCACTTCCATTCCCGTCCACTCGCCGCCAGGAACCCCCACAACATGATGCCACCTCGCATTGTACACAGACTCTTACAATCCTTGCAGCAATTACCCTTCCACCAGACTGTAAAAAGCCCACATTAATCGCCGCACATCATTCGCCCTTCTGCGAGTCGTAGCGGGTTGATCTGTGTCGCTGTGGGTCCCCGGCCTCGCTCCCCTCTGACCATCTCCCCGCGGCACAGTGGGCGCAGGGCCCTCCTCATGATCGCCGTGCACTCTCTTGCGCTTTCCACGCATTGTTTCCCCTTGTCCCCGCAGTTGGCTCGCGTTAAAGCCGAACACTGACCACCAATCAAATGAAAAAAATGAGAGAGATGGGAAAAATAGGCATAGTACCGACGGGCAGCCAAAACAATAGAGTCATCCACACAGTGTGACGGCACAGTATGCGATGCACACCACATGCACAAGGACCACCGCAACGACAGCGAGTGGGTGCCATTCACCCAGCACAGTGTTGGGAAAAGCTAACAACAAAACCAACAACACCGTGGTAGGCGCGGAGGGTTCGCCCACGCATACCGCTCGCTACGGTCCCCGCACCCGTGTGGCACAGCCCTTACCGCAAACACTCGGCAGAAATAGATGTAGGCATAGCCCCTAACACAAAAAAGTGGGAAGAGAATTCGGTGCCGCGACGGCCACACGCAGACACCCCAATTCATACATGCCACAGCAGCAATGCATCATGAAAAGCTCCCACACATGGTATATATATATATATATATATATATATATATATATATAT
>NW_914691.1:0-1429 GCF_000209065.1 Trypanosoma cruzi
GCGTTTTTTTTTTTTTTAGCCGCCAGGTTCATGACAGGACGGAAGGGAATGGGGGAAAATAGGTCTGTTGCGCTACCTCTTCCGCCTCGGATTGACCCGTCGGAAGAACACTACCCTTTCTGCATTGTATGGACACCCATTCCTGTTCTTTCATGGATTTTTCCTTTTATTGGGCATGTAGGAATTTGCGACTCTGCTGGACGTATTCATGACTTTGAGGGTCCGTATCATATTGGCGTGGACAAAATGCTTTTTGGCAACCCGGTGAAATATTGGAATATTTCTAGAATGTATGTTCCAACGTTTTACCGTTCTCAGGGCGAGAACCCGCGAACGACGGAGGAGACGTGTCGACGGGAAGTGGAGGAATACGACGCCGCAGTGGAACGCGTTACGAAGCATTTTAGGAAAACTCAGTTGTACAACTTTTTTACAAATAACTGCCACTCTTATGTGGCCTGCGTGCTGAGGGATCATCCTCTCACCGCCGCGGGTTCGTTTAGTGTGTTTCGGGTCGCCTGGGGGCTTCTCATCCACGGTCGTTATGTGTCCGCCGGTCGTTTTTTTAGGGCACACCTTCCCTTTTTCCTTTTGGTGGTTGCAGTCGTTCTTCTTTGTGTGATGCTTACTTGAAAGGGTTCGTCGAGAGACGCCCTCTTTTTGGTGTTGTTCCCAGAGGCCTGTGTAGGGAATGTGCGACGGGACGGAGCCATTTGGATGATGGCATGTCTTGTTGAATTGCCCGGATTCTTTATCCATGGCTTGATTATTTTTTCCAGCGATGGTACTGCATTGGGGTGCGGCGAGTGCAACCTGTTTTTTTTTTTTTCTTTCTTTTCTGTCGCCCCGCTTACCCCCCGCTACTGCTACCACTAGTGGCCGTAGCGGCGCCCTCCGCACAGGGGAGGGGCCCGGCCGTTGCGGGACCCCGATGGCTGTCACTTTTTGAGGTCGCGACGAGAGCCCAGTCGTCGTGGATTGATTTGTGAACGAATTTTTTTATTGGCCTACGTGGGCGTTGGATAGAGCTTTTCCGATGTGTGGGGATGTTGGGTGTACGGAGCCAAACTGTTTGTACAATTTATTGTGACGCCCTCCCTATTCGAGGCAGGGGGAGGAGCAAGGACTCATACAAGCGCTGGCTCGACGGTATTTATTTGAGAGATTGGGCGTCTCTCCGTATATTGTGTTTTTTTTTCTGAGTTTTCTGTGGGCATATTCCCATTTTCTACTCTTTGGTGTGTGTGTGTGTTTGTGTGTTGTAACGAACTTCCGTGTAGTTGAGGTCGCGGAGCGCCCCCGCAGACGTCGAGGAAAGTAGGATAGGCTCGGAGAAGGGGCGAGAACAATGAAGTGGGTCCGGGCGTGGGGGGAACGACGTCATTCCGTGCAATGGCTTATCGTCCGGCGCTTTTCTCGGTTCATGGAG
>NW_914692.1:0-1429 GCF_000209065.1 Trypanosoma cruzi
TTGTTCTCGAGGGCGTGCCCTTTTTGGAGTCGCCGGATGTCTTTTCCAGCGACGATGAGGACGGCTTTGGCCTCTTCCGCAGACGGGCGATGGCCCAGCAGCAGCCACGGAATAGACTTCTCGCGGCAGATAAATGGAGACGACGAGAAGGCAGGTGATTGCTGTTGCCCTCCTCGGCAGTAGCGAATACGACGGAGATGAGGCGGAGGGGGAGGAGGCGTGGAACATGCGTGGAAGCAGCGTCTATCGAAGCGGGAGCGACAGCACTTTGGCAAATCAGATGTCCCTTTACAGAATATCTCTGGCGACCTCTCCCCCAGCCTCTGCCCGGAGAGGCACAAGATCGCGACGAGGCGCATTGATACAACCAGCCTCCACCGCACAGGAGGAGAACCGCTTTGCGTGTAGCGAGGACGAGTCCGCCGAGTCGAGTGAGGGGGTGGAGCGCCTGCCGCAAAACCGCCTTTTCAATAAAGTCAGGAGCCGCTCTTGGGCATTCGTCACACTGAGCGGGAGTGTCCACGGAATGTTCTGTGTGCAGGAGGGCTCACTAAATGGAAGCGTAAAGCCCCTGAACGACCTCGCGGATCAGACGGACAGCGGCGCGAGTCTTTTTTTGTTATTTGAGCAGCACTGATGGGCACGCGAGAGTGGCGTCAACGGTGTCCCGTGTAGATGCTCTTCTGGTTCTCCTCTCAGTAAAGGACGGAACCTTTCGCTTTTAACTTGATGGCGGGGGAAGTGGCACGGCCGCAGCCGAACGGACCCCTCGGCACCGTCTCTGACCGATCTGAGGCTTTCGGCCGCTTCCTGTCGGCACAGGAGCGCGGCCCGTATACACTGGGCGGATGGATGTTGGCGTGGGCCGCTCACGCAGAGTCTGTGGGGTGGAATGGTTATCCTCAAGGAGACTATCTGGCAGACCAAAAAAGTGCGTTGAACCACGCAGGCGAGGAGCTGGCGGCAACAGCAGCTGCAGTGCGGGGACATTTTGCATCTTGTGCCCGTGGGGGAAGGACGGCACGACGCAGCATGGGCTCCTGGAGGCTGAGTTCTTCAACGCGGTGGATGAGAGCTTCTAATCTCCCAAACGTGCTGAGCATGAGGGGAAGGAGCTGTGACCGCCTCCCATTTTGGCCTCTGAGCCAGAGCGCATCCTGTCGAAGGCAAAACGAGGCGAAGTCGACACAATGCGACTTGTCCACGAGGCTTTCTTTTCTCCCATGCTCTGGCAGAGGCGTGCTGGGAGGACGCCGCGAACAATTGCACTTTTGCTGTTGGCGGAGGGTCGGACTCAACTGGCAGTCTTTGTTCGCGGGAGGTTGTGAGAAATCACTGTGGCGCGGCGTGTGTTGTACGTTTCCCCCAACGGAGCGTCATTTGTATCGTCGACGTGTTATTTGTTCTTCTCTTTCTTTTTTTGCCCGCG
>NW_914693.1:0-1429 GCF_000209065.1 Trypanosoma cruzi
AAATGGGCGTTGACTTCCTCGCACACAACCCCATGGAGTTGCAGTCCGATACAGCACAAAATCAGCAGTAACAGTAGCGACGAGCGAATCCCCTTCCACACAATCAGCGTGGAAAGAAAAAGAAACTCCTAAAAGCACCCGCTCAAAATAGAAACTAATCGATAGAAACAACAAACATCAGCACGATCGGTGCTGTTGACGATGGATGGCTGTGGTGCGCAGCACAGCCGAGGACCTGCGCAATCCCCCATCAACCTGCAACAAACACTTAATAATTCCGCGTGGTGCACGTCACAGAAGGGCGTGATCAATTTTGCCGCTCGCACTGGATGCACGGTCAAACAGGCTCAGCGTGTCTGAGCGGGTGTCACCGGCCATGGGCTGCAGCGGTGCGGGTGGTCGGTACGACACGCTGGCGGTGGTGCCTGTGGCGTACGACAACAACGTCACGTCGCGTGGCTTCTGCGTCTCCTCGTCGCTCTCCTCGTCATCGCGCAGCAGCGCCTCCAGTCCACCACGCCGCGGCTCGCGCAGCTCCTGCCAGTGGCGGTCCTCCGCGTACCACACAACGACGCCGTACACAGTGATCGCAAGCAGCACAGCGATCAGCAGCAGCACGATAGCCACGTACGCCCTCGCACCGCCGTCGCTCGGCGCAAGGTGGTTGGCCGCGCTGACCAGGCACAGCGCCGCAAGCAGCACAAAGCTCGCCGCGCGCATCACCGTCAGAAAGGCCGAGCGCATCATGTTCGTGAAGGCAACCACGCCCGCACCCGCAAGCAGCACAGCAGCCATGCAGAAGTACTGGGCGTGGCAGCCTCCCACGGGCGGGTGCACAGCAGCAATCAGGCACACCACGCACAGCACCGACAGCTGGAACACGCACCAGTACACGTGGCTGCCCCTCATGTTCGTCAGCATGCCGCCGTACATCCGCTGCTGCGCCGCGGGGTGCCAATACCCGACGGGGTACAGCAGGCGCTCGTGCAGCGGCTTCCTCGAAAACTGCCAGTACCTCGTGAAGCTCGCGCCCACGTGGCGGGCAATCAAGTAGCACGCGCCAGCAGGGAACGCTGCACCGTACAGCACGCCAACAACGCCAATCACACGGTGCCGCACGCGGGCGCCGGGCATCGCAAGTACAAGCACGGAGCCGAAGAAGATGCCGAGGTGCATCGCGTGCGCCACGACGTACGTCAGGCTCGGGAAGCGCATCGCCGCCCACGCACTCGCCGCGTCCACGCCGCGCCACCGCTGAAAGGCGGCCGTCACACCGTAGTGCACGCACCCAAACACAGCGGCGAGCAGCGCGTTGCCCACCACCATCCACAGCGGGTCAAGGGCAGCGAACACCGACAGGAAGTACGGCAGCGCAACGGTGCTCGCACGCTCCTGCGCCGAGGCACATGACATCCTCGCAAACACGCCG
>NW_914694.1:0-1430 GCF_000209065.1 Trypanosoma cruzi
ATCGTCGCAGTGGGATGGCAGCGTTGCTGGCACCATGCGTGAGAGCAGGGTGCTGCTGCCATCGCTGTTCCTTCTGTTGGGACTCTGGGGGTTTGCGGCTCTGTGAGGAGTGTTTGGCCTCAGTGTGGAACACTTGCGCCCTCCCCCACACCGACGCACATCCGGTAATGAATTACTCTCCGCAATAAACAATACCTTTTTTTTTTTATTATTGCTTTTGGGGCAACCACTATGGACGTTTTTTCTTTTCTCCTCTTCCCTCTTTTAATTGTTTTTTGCCGCACTCTTCCTGTGAGGGGTGCCGTGTGTTTCCCGTCCAACTGCTCCACTCGCACACCCACCGACACGCTCATGACGACGGCCCTGTGCGCCTCGCCTGCTGCACGCATGAGGAGGGACCGCGACGAACGGCGCGCTGAGGGAGCCGTGACGTGTGGGCGTGCGACGAGGGCCTGTGGGGCGGAGCACACATTTCTTTCCCTCTTGTTTTTTTTTCTTTCTTTGCGGTCAGGGCGGGCAGACACCCGCAGCGCCACACACACACAGCCACACCCTGCCGCCGTGTTTTTTTTTTTTTGTGCTTTTCGTGTTCATTTCACGCGCTGGCAGTCCCGTCAGCATTTCTCTCCCTCCTGATGATTTTTCTTTTTTTCTTGCTGCGCTCATACTTCCAATGTAAAGACGCGACTGCCGTCATGTCTGCGTACTTCTCTCAGTCCCCCCACACACACGAGTGACTGTGCTCTGCGGGCCGCACTCACGCGCCGATGAAAGGGCTGAGGGGAGCAGCAACACGCAGATGGTCCCGTGAAATATAAAAGATGTGCGGACACATGGAGGTCGGACGGTTGAAAGACATTTAAATATCTTTTTAATTTGGACAAAATATGCAGACAATTTTTGGAGCAACATGGTATTTGGGTGCCTTTTTTTCTTTTTTTTTTGTGTGTGTGAAACAGTAATAGAGGACGACATTTTTTTTTTTTTTTTTCTTTTTTTTGTGTGTGTGTGGAACAGTAATAGAGGACAACCCTTTTTTTTTTTTTTTCAATAATTATTTTGTGCGAGGGGGGTTAATATATGATGAAAAGGAATTGTTTTTTTTAAATTATTTTGAATAAATCTTGTATGAATTGCCACTGTTTGGTCTGCAGTACAATATTATGAGCTTGAGCAGTCCTGCTATTTTTGCCATGCACCTCCGCTGTACATTTTTGTTTGTGCGTCACTTCACATGCTCTGCTCCTGCTTTTACTTCTTTGCTTCGTGTTTCTGCAGGCACACACACACAACCACACAAAATGCACATTGCAGTCGATTTGGATGCTTCCTTTTCCTCGGTGCTGGCGGTTGCGTGCAGCTGCTGCTTCCTTCTGCGGGCATGAAGCGAGGGAAGGAGGAGAGAGGGAGCGCGCACCGCGAGTCACTCT
>NW_914695.1:0-1430 GCF_000209065.1 Trypanosoma cruzi
GACGTGGCAGCCTCCCACGGGCGACTGCACAGCCGCAATCAGGCACACCACACACAGCACCGACAGCTGGAACACGCACCAGTACACGTAACTGCCCCTCATGTTCGTCAGCATGCTGCCGTACATCCGCTGCTGCGCCGCGGGGTGCCAATACCCGACGGGGTACAGCAGGCGCTCGTGCAGCGGCTTCCTCGAAAACTGCCAGTACCTCGTGAAGCTCGCGCCCGTGTGGCGAGCAATCAAGTAGCACACGCCAGCAGGGAACGCCACACCGTACAGCACACCAACAACGCCAATCACGCGGTGCTGCACGCGGGCGCCGGGCATCGCCAGTGCGAGCACCGAGCCGAAGAAGATGCCGAGGTGCATCGCGTGCGCCACGACGTAAGTCATGCTCGGGAAGCGCATCGCCGCCCACGCACTTGCCGCGTCCACGCCGCGCCACCGCTGGAAGGCGGCCGTCACACCGCAGTGCACGCACCCGAACACAGCAGCGAGCAGCGTGTTGCCCACCACCATCCACAGCGGATCAAGGGCAGCGAACACCGACAGGAAGTACGGCAGCGCAACGGTGCTCGCACGCTCCTGCGCCGAGGCGCATGGCATCCTCGCAAACACGCCGAGCGCCTGCATCTCCAGGATGGAGCCCAGCCCGCCGGTCACCACCACAGCAACAGCCGCCGCACCCGCAACAACGCCGGTGATCGCCGAGAGGACGCTGGCAGCGGCGGGCAGCGTGTCGGACCTGATCGTGAAGGACCCAAGCAGCACACCCCTGCAGCCGCCAAACACAGCCACAGCATCGCAGCGAATGACTATCGTCTCGTCGGCAGCAATGAAGTAACCGCAGTGCACGGGGACAGCCAGCTCCAGGACGGTGGACGGATTCATCGCGTTGCGCACCCACGTCGCGTTGCGCAGCATCGCTCCCCACGGACCCCCGAACCCGCGCGGCTGCGCAGTCGACACCGGCACAAAGCTCAGGTGCGTGCCGAGCTGCGGGTCGCGTGCCCAAAGAAACGGCGGCGGCAGCGCCACCATCAGCCGTGTCGGGACGGCGCTCCCACCGCCGCGAATGTCGTTCTGCGTCAGGCTGCCACCAGCCGCCGTCGTCGTCACGGCGAGCGTCGGGCACGCCACGTCGCTCCACCACAGCGTGCTGCTTACCGACGCCGTCGGGGTCCGCGTGGACGGCAGCACCACCGTCTCCGTCACCTGCAGTGTTTCCGTCGACCCGTACTGCGTCGGACTGTAGTGCGCCGTGCTCAGACTCGGTTTCGGCGTCCACGTTGGCGTCGGGCTGCGCGTCTCCGTCACCGTCGCCGTGTGGCTCAGCAGCGGCAGGGCAGGCGTGCGGTTGCACCCGTCCACGTGCGGCAGGTACACCGGCAGGCAGTCATAACCGTACCCGCCCTCAGCACAGCGCTTCC
>NW_914696.1:0-1430 GCF_000209065.1 Trypanosoma cruzi
GACGCAGCGCTTGCTTACATCCCACCCCGTGTTGTGGACACGTGAGCCGGCGGGAGTATCTGTTGTGCTGGGCATCCCCTCCACGGACGAAGAGGTGAGACGACCACGACGCAACCTGCAGCGGTCGACGTGCTGGCGGTTCCCCGGAGTGGCGACGAGGGCGAACGACTTCACCCGGTGCGATGCTTGTGCTGTACGCCCTTGGGCGACACCCGTCGCACGGCTACGACTACTCTGCCGCGCTGCTGGAGGAGGCGGCGCAGTGGAACGATGTGGTTGCGCTGCCAATGAACGAGGGCCGTGTGACTACTAACAAAACAGTTGGTGTTGAGGGGTATTCAGGCATCGAGGCTTCGATTGGTATAAGCCGCAAGGTGTACATGTGGTTTGACCTTGCGCACCGCATTTTCCCTAACGCGAGGTACATTGCGAAGGGCGATGACGACATGTTCCTCCGTGTGCCGCTGTTTGTTGCTCACCTGCGCCTACTGCCGCGCCGAGGGATCTACATGGGTGTTTATGTTGGATCATCGCTATGGGTGAAAGACCGTTTTATAGATGTGTTGTTTATGATTGGCTGGTGCTACACCTTGTCGAGGGATGTGGCGGAGGCGTTGGTGTCTTACGAACCGCTGCGGCGCCTGGCCTACCTGCCGTACAGCAAGGAGAATGAGGAAGAGTTTTTTTCTATTCACATGCAGCACGAAGACGTAATGGTGGGACGTGTGCTAGTGAACGAATTGAAGTACCAGCCAATGGTATACGTCGAGATGCAGGATTGTCATTTCCATGAAGCCCGCAATAGCACGGGGCACTCGCAGGTGGTGCCGACCTCGTTGTGTGTCCATCATGTGCGGGAGGACGACTACGCTGCACTGATGGCGCGCTTCGGCAACGACACATCGCCTGTCGCCCGTGTGCAACGTGTCTCCGACGACGTGATATACCCGCTGTGCGATTGAAAAATGAACGAAATGATTTGTTTTCTGTGCGTGTTGAATACTAAATTAATGCTTGATTGGTTGCTGCACCCCGGTTCGTGCCCTATGTGCTCTGTGGCCGAACGACGTGGAATGTGTCATTGACTGCCCCCGTGGAGCGTGTCACTCCCTGCCCTCGACCCGCGTGCGGGAGGTGGTTGTGGAGCCAGTGGACGCCCGTTGCGTTGTGATGTGCGTGTGTGCTGGGCCGTCAATAACGATGTATGTGAGTCTGTGTTTTTTTTACACGTTATTAGGAGCTTGTTAATAAAATAATTGTGGGCAAGCTAAATTAGTTAATGTATACATCCTGCTAAAACAAATATACACTTTCTTTACGACAGTTTTCTATCTCACGACTTTTGGGAACGCCACGACTTTAATGGCATCAGGGAGCCGACAGCGGCCGGATAATTCCTTATTTTTATTTTACCTTCCACCGGGCCCCCT
>NW_914697.1:0-1430 GCF_000209065.1 Trypanosoma cruzi
CCTGAATTATCCGCTTCTTGGAGGAATTTCGCGAGCTCTTGCCCACAAGGGTGCTGCAGTCGGCGGATCGTTTTCGAGCGGCTGCTGCACCACACGCTGTGGTCTAAATTTTTGTTTCGAATTATGAATGGCGGGAGTCAGAGACACTCTCCTTCAATGTATGTTTGCGTGTGCACACACTGGACACCAAACAACCCTGAATTATCCGCTGCTTGGAGGAGTTTCGCGAGCTCTTGCCCACAAGGGTGCTGCAGTCGGCGGATCGTTTTCGAGCGGCTGCTGCACCACACGCTGTGGTCTAAATTTTTGTCTTGAATTATGAATGGCGGGAGTCAGAGACACTCTCTTTCAATGTATGTTTGCGTGTGCACACACTGGACACCAAACAACCCTGAATTATCCGCTTCTTGGAGGAGTTTCGCCGAGCTCTTGCCCACAAGGGTGCTGCAGTCGGCGGATCGTTTTCGAGCGGCTGCTGCACCACACGTTGTTGTCTAAATTTTTGTCTTGAATTATGAATGGCGGGAGTCAGAGACACTCTCTTTCAATGTATGTTTGCGTGTGCACACACTGGACACCAAACAACCCTGAATTATCCGCTTCTTGGAGGAATTTCGCGAGCTCTTGCCCACAAGGGTGCTGCACTCGGCGGATCGTTTTCGAGCGGCTGCTGCACCACACGTTGTTGTCTAAATTTTTGTCTTGAATTATGAATGGCGGGAGTCAGAGACACTCTCTTTCAATGTATGTTTGCGGTGCACACACTGGACACCAAACAACCCGGAATTATCCGCTGCTTGGAGGAATTTCGCGAGCTCTTGCCCACAAGGGTGCTGCACTCGGCGGATCGTTTTCGAGCGGCTGCTGCACCACACGTTGTGGTCTATGTTTTTGTTTCGAATTATGAATGGCGGGAGTCAGAGACACTCTCTTTCAATGTATGTTTGCGTGTGCACACACTGGACACCAAACAACCCTGAACTATCCGCTGCTTGGAGGAATTTCGCGAGCTCCTGCCCACAAGGGTGCTGCACTCGGCGGATCGTTTTCGAGCGGCTGCTGCACCACACGTTGTGGTCTATGTTTTTGTTTCGAATTATGAATGGCGGGAGTCAGAGACACTCTCTTTCAATGTATGTTTGCGTGTGCACACACTGGACACCAAACAACCCTGAACTATCCGCTGCTTGGAGGAATTTCGCGAGCTCCTGCCCACAAGGGTGCTGCACTCGGCGGATCGTTTTCGAGCGGCTGCTGCACCACACGTTGTGGTCTATGTTTTTGTTTCGAATTATGAATGGCGGGAGTCAGAGGCACTCTCTTTCAATGTATGTTTGCGTGTGCACACACTGGACACCAAACAACCCTGAACTATCCGCTGCTTGGAGGAATTTCGCGAGCTCCTGCCCACAAGTGTGCTGCAGTCGGCG
>NW_914698.1:0-1430 GCF_000209065.1 Trypanosoma cruzi
CCGTTGGTGCTCTCTTTTGCCGACACGCCCGCTGCCGTCCTTCCTGGCTGCTGGGCGGAGCACCGTACTGTTTCTGTTTTGTTTTCATTGCATTGAGTGGGCGACCTCTCTCTCTCTCCCTGTGTGTGTGTTTTGCTTTACGGGAGCAATGAGAGTGTGTGTGCGCTGGTAGTCCCACGCTTCGGCTTTTTGTTTTGTTTTTCTTTTTGATTTTGTGGTTGAGTGCACCCATTCCGCGGCTGCGTGTGTGTGTGTGTGATGATATGAGTAATTTGCGTGTGTGCTTATCTGCCTCTCTCTGCCGTTGCTTTCTTCAGACTCTCTTGTGGCGCACAGCTGCTCTGCAAGTATAGGCGCTGACAAACACACACACACATGCACACACATGCCGTGCTTAAAACGCTGAGAATGCACGCACGCACAGGATTGTGGCTGCCGAGGCCCTCGCGAGGGGGAAAAAACCTGCATTTTTTTTTTTTGACATGTTGCTCGGTGTGTGCTGACGCGTGACGAATAACAACACGCCCCAATAAGCAGAAAAGAAGTAAAACAAAATGGCGCTGAGCGGCACACCGGTAAGCCAAAAATACGCAATCACCAATAAAAAAGCCGGCGATCACCCAGCAGGCACATCAAGCCTCCTAACAGCCAACCTGGAACAGACAAAAAAAAAGAGGCAATCATAGAAAACAAAGATCCCCGCCCCCAAACAGGAAAAACATTAAAGAAAACGCGATTCTTTTTTTTGTCCTTACTGCCGGGGTTGGCCGCCGCAAGAAATAAAAAATGGTAGGGCGGTGGCCCCGGACGCTAGATACAGGACGACGTGTCGAATTATCCAAGTTGCAGCGGCTTCCCCGGACGTTAGATACGGGACGACGTGTCGAATTATCCAAGTTGCAGCGGCTGCCCCGGACGTTAGATACGGGACGACGTGTCGAATTATCCAAGTTGCAGCGGCTGCCCCGGACGTTAGATACGGGACGACGTGTCGAATTATCCAAGTTGCAGCGGCTGCCCCGGACGTTAGATACAGCACGACGTGTCGAATTATCCAAGCTGCAGCGGTGGCCTCGGGCGTTAGATATATGACGACTTACAGTAGTAACCACGCTGCGGCTGCGCATCCTAAACACGTCTTTTTCGTTTTCCAGGGGACAACGCAAATGTGCTCGATTGTTCGAAGATCGACATAAATACTTTACGTGAAAAGGAGTCGCGCGACCGCATTTTTTTAGCTCAGTGGCAAACACGCTCACAATGTCATCCGGGGACGCGGGTTCGATTCCCGCAGAAGCCTAAGTTTTTTCCATTTTTTTTTTTTTGAATTCTTGTTTCAATATTGCTTTTTAAACTTCTGGTTTGCAGGACGGTGTGCGAGTTCTGCAATCGCACTGATTCCATCTGTTTCGTGGTTTGTGCGGCTGCGG
>NW_914699.1:0-1430 GCF_000209065.1 Trypanosoma cruzi
CCCAACCACAACAACTCACGCACACAGACACACGGAACAAGGAGTAGGAACATTGCACCGGAACACACAGCGACGGCCACCACCAGCAGGAGCCACGGCGGGTGTGTTGTTCGTCACGCGTCAGCACACACCAAGCGAAGTACACACACACATACACATCAACCAGCGAGATGCAAAAGAGCACAACCGCCCTTCGCGGTGCCTACGCGCTGCAGCCCGTCGTTCACTGCTGTACCTCCCCACACCCTCCAGCTAACTCCCGGCGACTTCTCCGCCGGCGCGCATCACCCCATGCTGCCGGATAGTCCCCGCCGTCAAATCCACAGCGGGAGAGACACGCCGGCACGTGCAGCTGCTGAGCAGGAATCCAGCCGCACTCTTCCCAGGCACCCTCAGCACCACACCACCCACTGGCCTGCACACCGCCACCATCACGCCCGCGACAAGTCGACGAGACAAATTGCGGGCTCCCGCCCTCCCTCCTCGCGAGGCACCGCACGCTGGCAGCACGTCAGGGCGGTCACCCTCGCCACAAACCACCACTCGCAGCTGCGTCTCCAATGCTCCGTTTGAGCCTCATCAAGGCTGAATGTCACACCGCGGACGACCATTCCTCCGTGAAGTGGACGGATGCCAGCGGCGGGCGATAAAGCAATCAGGGCCGCAGGGGGCACACACCAGCAGCACATGGTCAGTCATCATCATCGCCATCACTCCTGTCACTTGCGTGCAGCCCTCAGCACAAACTAACTCCCCGTCAACGCAGAGCAAAAGCAAAAGAAGAGGGACAAGACCGCTACACCACGCACAGCAACCGCACACTGACAAATGATAGCAGCCCAGCAGCAGCAGCGCACACACCATGGGACAGTTGGAATCAGTGAAAGGGCAAAAAACGCACACAGCCCCGCAGCAAGTAAACAGAAAGAAAAACAAAAAAAACAAGTAAAAGCAAAACACACGCAAACAAACAGCAAAAGCTTTTAAAAAGTAAGGCACAAAAAAAAAGAGGCTGCACAGTATGGCTCCAGCGCGCATGCACCCACACACAAAAATGCTCCACGCAAACAGCTGTGGGCGTGTCGTGCATATGAGTGTGTCCGGGATACGTGCCAAGTAGCGGACACGGAGAGCAGCAAGGAGCACACAGCAGGGCAGCGGAAGCAAATTTTAAAAGGCTCAGTATTTTACCTTATTTATTGCGTAGAAACAAGAGAAGCGCACAAATCCCGCGGTTGGATGCTGGCACGCATAGCCCACATACAATCTTTCAGCCAAGTGTCCCGTACATAAGCGCTGCCAGAACAAGCAGGAGCCGGGCATGCGGACGGGTGTCATGGAAGCAGGCGTCATTTCCCACACGGTTCTCCAGCGCCTTCGTTGTGGGCGCAGAGGAAAGAGGAGCCGGCATGCTTGCCGCCCGTAGTATG
>NW_914701.1:0-1431 GCF_000209065.1 Trypanosoma cruzi
ACAACCGTCACTGCGGGATGTGTGACCCTTCCGTCGCTCACCTCAAATCGCACTTCTACGCCTCCTCGAGCAGCAGCAGCAAAATAAATACGCCGGTCCACTAGGGGCCGTCACCAGCCATTGCAGGAAGACCACTGTGCCTCAGTGCCATGAAACCCGAATTGCATTGACGGGCCACTTCGGAAAATCCTGTCGCATCCTCCCCCAATTATGCGGAAACACATCCGTCGTGCATGTGTCCACCGCAGCCAAATGAATCTGGTCCAAATACCCTCCAAATCAAATTCCCCTTTCCTCAAGCCATTCCTTCATTCCATACGCCCTGACCCTCATCCGCACGTGCTCACTCACACAAACCGCCATAGACAGATGGTGGCCGCCCAACGCTCCGGAAAAACATGCCCAGCACGCACGCGCATAACAAATGACATGCGCAAATGCACGGCACGACGGCGGAGAAGCGCACACCGAAAGGATGCCGCCCTCCACAGCAGTCGCAGCCCACCGCGCGCATCACACCCGCAGGAAGAGTGACTCGCGGTGCGCGCTCCCTCTCTCCTCCTTCCCTTCATACCCACGGAGGAAGCAGCAGCCACCCGCAACCGCCAGCACACGCTACAAAAGATGCATCCAAACCCACTGCAATGTGCATTTTGTGTCGTTGTGTGTGCCTGCAGACACACGAAGCAAAGAAGTAAAAGCAGGAGCAGAGCATGTGAAGGGACGCACAAAAAAAAACCGTACAGCAGAAGTGCATGGCAAAAATAGAGAGAAAAAGACTGCTCAAGCTCATGTTATTGCACTGCAGACAAAGCAGCGACAATTCATAAAATTTTTATTAAAATTTAGAAAAAATTCATCTTCACCCTTCCACACCTCACAATTCGAAAAAAAGAAAAAAAATGAAAAAAAAAGGAAAAGAAAAAAAGAAATGAAAATGAAAAAAAGAAAAGAAAAATGTCGTCCTCTATTACAGCTATACCCAAATAATAATAAAAAAGAAAAGTAAAAAAAATGAAAAGCCACACACAAAAAAAAATTTCACCTGGTTACTGTGTGGCCCAACAAACTGTCTGCATATTTTGTCCGAAAATAAAATTAAAAAGATATTTAAATGTCTTTCAACGTCTGACCCTCTGTGTGTCCGCACATCGTTTATATTTCATGGGGTCATCTGCGTGTTGCTGCTCCCCTCAGCCCTCTCATCGGTGCGTGAGTGCGGCCCGCAGAGCACAGTCACTCGTGTGTGTGGGGACTGAGAGAAGCACGCAGACATGACGGGAGTCGCGTCTCTCCATCGGGAGAGTGAGCGCAGCAAAAAAAAAATCATCAGGGGGGAAAGAAATGCTCACGAGGCCGACCCCGAAGGGTGCGCCAGCGCAAGAAATAAACACGCAAAGCAAACAAAATCCTTTTTTTAAAGCGGCAGGG
>NW_914702.1:0-1431 GCF_000209065.1 Trypanosoma cruzi
TGCTATCGTGAAGCTTTAGAGACCGTCGTTCCGCACCTGGGACAGGAGTGCCGACGTCGCTTGATGGGCGAGAGGCCGTTGCAGCATGCTCCTTTGCACGTTCGCTCCCCATTTGAAGAGAAACTCAGACGCGTTAGTGACACGCAACCGAAGAATTGTCCAGGGACAAGGAAGCAGAGGAATGTACGACAGCAAGAAAGAGGCATCCCTTTTTCTTTTGCTCCTTCTTCCGTCAAAAAGACGAAATTTTCTAAGAAGGTTCGTAGCGTTTCATCCAATCATGAACGACCAAATGGCCGGTTAGAAAAAACACGCACGGCAAGTTGTGATGCATTGAATTTGGTACGCTCGCCAACTCCCAAACAATCTCCTTTCCGTGATTCACCGCTGAGGACTCAGCGGCCGTCTCATTGTGATCCAATCGCCCCTGTGGAGGCGCCATTGTCCCGTCAAGCTAAGAGAAAGACTGATGATGCCAGCGACCTTCTTGATCTTTTGGAAGAAGCATGTGAAATGGCAGACACCTGCGCTATTCTAAACCGGATTCAAAATATGATAGTGGTAAATCCAAGGCCGTGGTTAGAAGTCTTTGGAAGGCTTTTAGTGCACCTGGAAAGAATTATTCCTCAGTCACATGAACCCAATCATGCTGTGCGGCGTCGTGGCCTTCTCGTTCTGCAATCCCTGGTTGGGCAGAGAGCTCTTCAGCGACCAATCATTCGATCTTTAAAACAAGTTTTTCTTCTTGCACGCGTTGGAATGGATGATGCCTTTCCTGAAGTGCACGTCGAGGCCACGTCTGTGCTACAATTAGTTCTCAGTAGTGGTATTTATCCCACAGATCACATTCTAAACGCCATCGCCATGAGTTTAGAGAATTGGTTGTCTGACGAAAGTGGGTACTGTAGCAGGGGTTGGCTAACGTTGCTAGAATCCGTAGAACATGTTTTCTCTCTGTATGGACGAACCATGATGTTGGTTCAGGAGCCTTTTAAAGAATATGCGGTATCACAGGACTGTTTCGACGTTAATGTAAGCGAAACTGTATTTCGTCGTTTGTGTAATGTGGTTGTTCAGGCTGTGCAGCATACCGGATCCGAGGTTCGCCTTACAGCAGTCCTTGTGCTTGTCTCCATATGGATGGGGTTAGACACCGCCGCCCTGCCTTACCTCGTGGGTCTATCGGCCAGTCAACGCAAGCTTGTTTCGCTCTACTACAACAAGGTCGCGTCTGAACGCAGGACGGGGTTGCACGGCACAGTTCAGCAGCGCGACTTGTCACGTGAAATGCGTGTCATGCGGCTACCGGCGGCCGAATGCTTATAGATTTGGGGCTGTGCCGGGTTCACCCGCCTTTATCGTGCGTAAAGCGTTTACTTGCGCAAGGAACAGGGATCTCCCCACTTTATTCCCTTTAGTGCGTAGTTGAGG
>NW_914704.1:0-1432 GCF_000209065.1 Trypanosoma cruzi
TCCTTTTCCCGCAATGGCACTGTGAGAGGGACAGTCCGGCGTCCCATGATGGAGGCAAACGGAACACATGAGGTCAGTAGAGTGATGCTTATTGTGCATGAACTTGCACACCACTGGGTGGGGAATACTCTTGGTATGCCTTTTGTGCTGAAGGAAGGTATTTGTCTTTTGCTGGAGCAGTGTTTTGGTGACGTCATTGTCGGGAAACCAATGCGGAGTATAAAACCTTCGGGTGACAACATGATGTCTGAGACCGTCGTACCGTCTCGCGGGGTAGTGTCGAGGATAAAGACGGTGTCAACACCGCCAGTGGTTGTGGTGGACACAGAGAAGGGCAAGGAGTTTACGGAGTACTCGTACCAGAAAGCACTAAACACACTGCGTGATGTGGTGAGTGGCATGGGGTTTAACGACTTTAAGGAACGCATGCGACGCATCTACCAAACAGAGGTGATGGGATGCAAAGAAAACATCGGCATGATGGACGGAATGAATTGTGGGGATTTAGTCCTAGTGCCGTACATCACCACGAAACAATTTTTAAAATATATGGAGGCATCGCGTGTAACTGTCTGAGTAGGTGCACAGAAAACAGTTTGTTGGGAAATAATACTTGTTTACCGGAGCGGAGATGAGGCGGAAAAGGGGGAACAAGAAATCTCACTTGTTTCTGCTGTACAATGTCCTTTGGCAGTCCTATAAGTTTCTCCGCTTCCCTTCCCTATGGTTGCGACATGACGTGATCGATTATATGGTGGAGAAGATTATAATATTCATGCCAGCCTCATTATACACACCGAGAAAGGCAGTGGTATAATATAAACGTCTTGTGCCTTAAGTATTTGATGGGCTTCTTTTATTTTATTTTATTTTTGCTTATCCCTTCTCTCTCCTTCTTTTTTTTTTTTTTTTCAAGTCATACTCATACGAGGATACACCCAACTATGCGCCGCGTCATTGCCTCATGTCTTTGTGCCCAACGTCTTGCCCAGTGTGCCACAACGTCAACTGCCGTACTGGCATTCAGCGCCTCGATTCGCCGTCAAGGCACACGGCAAGGGGTTCCCAGCGGCGTTCCACCGGAGTTACGCGCCCCGCCGCAGGGGTCTCGTCCGTCACACCACGAACACCAACAGACGGAAATGAACGCTGCGCCGGAGGAAAACTTTGAGCCGCCGCAGAAACCCGCAGAGCCCCCGAAGATGCTGAAAATAGACACAAATGAGAAGGGCATTACAACCGTTCAGCTTAGCCGGGGCCCGGTAAACTCCCTTAGCCTGGAGCTCTTTGAGGAACTTAACAAATGGATGCTGTGGCTTGGGAGCGATGAAGAATGCAAGTCCGTCATTCTCACGTCTTCTATCCCTACCGTGTTTTCAGCAGGGCTAGACATCAACGAGATGTTTAATCCACAGCCCGAACGTCTCCGTCG
>NW_914705.1:0-1432 GCF_000209065.1 Trypanosoma cruzi
TTTGACTGTGCCGGATTGGTCAGCTTCCGTGTCGCCGCTTAGTGATCATTATATGCTGACATTTACGCTGCATCAGGCATTTAAGGATACCATACCTTCGGCACCCCCTTCGGCACCTAAGTTTTTCTACAGTTGGGGGAAGTGCAAGTGGGATTTATTCATCAAGGACTTCGACGCACAACTTCCGGCATACGACTATAAAAAGCAGTCCACCGGCATCAAAGCTTTCACGAGAGCGCTTATAACTTCGTATCGACGACACTGCCCCCGCGGCATGCACAAGGACGGTCCCAGGCTTTGGGACGACACTCTCATGGAGGCAGAGCGGATGGCTACCGACAGCAAGGCCCGCTATCTACAGTTACCGACGCCCGACCGTGAGGCAGAAATGCAACGGACAAGGAGTCAATTCTTCCTCCTGCTCCGAGAGCGCTTGCGCAGCACGTATCTACGTCGCATCAGCAAGTTAAATCCAGGCGAGCCACTCGCATGGAAATACATTTCCGGACGAAAAAAGGCATCACTTCCATCTCCCACATCAATTTTATTAGGAGATGGTCAACGCACTTATAAAACAGCAAGGAGAGCAGCGAATGCTCTCAATCGCATCTTTCTTCCATTTCACCCCTCTCACAAGGCAGTTAGGTTTTCCAAAGGCATCAACAGACAGAGTGCATCTTTGAACGTTGGTTCTTCTTGTATTTCTGAGCCGCAGAACAACAACGAGTCTGCTGCCTCATTTACTTCAGGTTCTTCACTCTCATCTAGTTCTGAGCCACAGGATAAAAACGAGGCTGCCACCAAATCTGGTTTAGTTGCTCATCTTCACTCCCCTCTTGATGCACCTTTTAATCGTACGGAACTGCTTGCTGCGCTACGTAATACGCCTTATGGCAAGGCCCCCGGACCGGACGAAGTCTACAGTGAGGCACTGCGACATATTTCGTCAAAGGGCCTCCGATTCCTTCTTCGTTGCATTAACCACAGCTGGACGACCGGTACGATCCCGGTTGAGTGGAGACGCGCTACCATCGTTCCGCTCTTAAAACCCGGTAAGTCGCCGGAACTGCTTGAGTCATATCGACCCATCAGCCTTACCTCCATTGTGAGTAAGGTTGCTGAGAAAATGGTACTGAAGAGATTGCTTTGGGTGTGGACGCCGCACCCCCACCAGTATGCATATCGTAGTATGCGTACCACGACGATGCAGCTGGCACACCTGATACACGAAGTGGAGCATAATAGAAATCACTATTTCCAAGTGAGCCTTCCCAAGAAGAGCGGTATTGGCAATCAACTCCACTACAGACCCCATCGGACCCTGCTGGTGTTGGTTGATTTCAGCAAGGCCTTTGACTCCATAGATCATCGAGTCCTCAGTCGCTTGCTGGCTAATATTCCGGGGGTGAATTGTAGAAGGTGGCTTAGAAAC
>NW_914706.1:0-1432 GCF_000209065.1 Trypanosoma cruzi
GACTTGTGTGGGATGTTGTGTGGGCTTGTAGAACAGTAATAATTTTTTCCTTGTGCAGGTACTGTACGCATGTACATATAAACACAGTCCTGCTTTGCTGCATGGCGTACGAAATGATGATTCTGCTGAAGTGTGTTTTTTTTGGAGGAGGAGACTCCCGTTGGGCACTCAACTACTTTTTTTGTTTTGGTATCGCTTTTTTACTTCTGGTGTGCAGGTCAGTGTGCGTTCCTCTGCAGGGCTGCTGCCGTTGTTTACGGTGCGTGTTATTTTGTGACTTGTCTGTCTCCTTTTGCTTTCACTTTGCGTTGACGTGTTGTTAGTTTGTGCTGAAGGCTGCACGCGAGTGACAGGAGTGATGGCGGTGATGATGACTGGCCGTGTGCTGCTGGTGTGTGCCCTCTGCGTGCTGTGGTGCGGTGCCGGCGGTGGTGGATGTTCTGAAACACCTCAAGATCCTCCGGGTGGTGCGTCTCAAGGTGGCAATAATCTTGACGGTACAAAAAACACCACTAATGGCGCTGGGGGAGGTGTCAATTCCGGTGCGACGGCAAAGTCACAATTATCGGCAGAATCGGTGACAGACATAATGGTAGCGGTAGCGGGAGCAGACACATCAGCGGCACAACAACAGGAGAAACAAGCATCAGAAATGCAAGAAAAGGGAGAAGATGGCGAGGAGGATAATGAAGAAGGGGAAGAGGAATATGAAGAGGAGGAAATAGATGAAGGTGAAGATGATGCGAAGAAGGAAGAGAGTGAGACGAAAGAAGAGAAACAAGATAAGGAGAGGGAAGAGGAGAAAATCAAAGAAGATGATGCCGACGCCACAAATGGGATGCCAGCAGGCGGTGAAGAGCAGCCAAGTTTATCTTCTGGTGCGGAGGAAGCAGCGAACCAAACAAATCTCAAAAGCACGCAAACAAATGGAGACGATGACCCAGCAGCTGATGTTGCAGGGACAGCAGAGGGAAAACAAAATGAAAATAAAGATGCCAATCCGAAAGAAACACCAGTCGAAGCCACAGCCATGAAAAATACAACGGCGACGACTGGCGACGGTGACGGCAGCACCGCGGTCTCCCACACCGCCTCCCCTCTTTTGCTTCTTCTTGTTGTTGTTGCGTGTGCGGCTGCTGCTGCGGTGGTGGCCGCGTGAGAGTGAGGGAGAGAGCCGTGCACCGCCCGCACACACACTCTTCCTTCTCTCTCTCTGTGTGTGTGTCCCCTTGCATGGACTCTCGCCCTCACCTCACCCCACGAGGCACACACAATAATGTGCCCATTGTATATATGCATGCACACCCATGCAGGCCCGTTGGTGCTCTCTTTTGCACGACACGCACCGCTGCCGTCCTGCCTGGCTGCATGGGCGGAGCACCGTAACTGTTTCTGTTTTTTTTTATTGCATTGAGTGGGCGACCTCTCTCTC
>NW_914707.1:0-1432 GCF_000209065.1 Trypanosoma cruzi
CGCACACCTCTTCACATTCTTCTACAGATGTGATGTACGCCATCTCGTACACCAACGGATCCACCTCAAACACACCCGGTGGTAGACGGATCTCATCACCACTCCATGGCACTGTTGGCACGCCATTTGATTGCGCCACAATGGTGGAGGCAATCTTGTCGCCAAGCGCAAACATGGCCTCCTCAGTAGGGCCTAGAAACACAACCTTACCCTTTAACTTGGTGCACTCACGCGATAATATCGGATTCTCCGACGCGTGGCCCCACCCGGGGTAGATGGCATCGCAGGAATTCTGCAGCGCAGTACGCATTATAAGATCCACATTGGCGTAATTGTTGGAATTCGGCCCACCGGGAACGGCGACATGAAAGTCTGCGAGGGAAATAAATTCGGCGTTTGCGTTCAAATCCTCCGGTGTTGCCATCACAACAAACTCAATGGCTTCGGAATCGCCAATGTGTTCGTACAGCCACGAGCGGATAGAGTCAATGCCTTTAACTGCGGCAAGACCATTGTTTGCGATAAGAAGCCGCTCGATTTTCTTGGTGCCGCCAAGGAACGTGCAAAACTCGGGCAGGTTGTGGAAGGGAAGCTGCTGTGTTGACGATCTTCGATCCATAGAGGTCATTTCCCCCACTCGTTTTTCTTTTTTATTTTTCTATATATTGTTGCGTGTGTTTATTTGTTTACGTCCCTCGTTTCGTTGGCGTTTTCCAGTTATTCGCCCCTCCGTGTGTTACTGTAACTTTTTTCCTTTTTTTTTTTTTTTTTTCGTTTACTTTTATGTATGCGTGTGTCAATTTTTGCAGGGAAAATAGTGAGAGAGGTGCCGTGGAGTAAATGACGACGAATTTTAACTGCAGAAAAAAAAAAAAAAAGAAAACAGAAAAGAAACAAAAAGAGAAAAAAAATGCCACGCTGCCATCTGCACAAAGTGGGAAGAGACCAAACACGGTGAGGAATTTCTGGGCAACTCTCACAAACACACATGTTTGTTTCTGTGCGTGTGTGTGTGTGGGAGCTTGTCTCAAAGTCGAATTACACACACACACACACAAACAGACATTTTGCCGCATGTGGTTGACGTCCATCCACACCGCCACTCGCTCCGCTACGGTCCAATTGTAGGCGACGACAGCAGGGACTCCGATCGACTGCGCTTCAGTACTGGCTCATTTATTTCCTCCTCCTCCTCCACTTCCTCCTTCTTCTCATTCTCAGTGCTCCTGCTCTTCTTATCTGCTGGGGCCGCTGCTGCTGCCGCTGTTTGGGCTGCGTTGCCGTGGGCCAGTGGGAGGTGTGACCGCGGGGGCGTTAACTCGACGCCAAATTCCAGCATCATCGCGTCAAACTCCATGTCTGCTGTGCCCTTCACGCTTCGCTCCAGTGTACTCGCCACACTTGACGTCTCGGCATCTAAAGACCGTGCCTC
>NW_914708.1:0-1432 GCF_000209065.1 Trypanosoma cruzi
GTCACGTTCGTCATGTTGACGAGGGCGTGGGGCATCAGGCGCGCCGTGCTCTCGCTGAGGCCGCCATCCCGCAGCTGCGCACCGCCCGCAAGCACGCAGTGTCGCAGCGTCACGTTCAACGCGTCAGCGAACGCATCCATCGAGCGCAGGTCCACCGCCACAGTGATCGGCCCACTGAACACCACCGAGTCAAGGCACGCCATCGCCTGCCCACCACCAACCGTCACGGACTCCGTCAGCGTCACGCCACTCACGCAATCCTCCACACCGCCACCACCACCGGCCCTCGCAACCGGCACTTCGAATGGCAGGCACGCCTCGCCCACGCCGCCGGCACGGCAGCCGCACACGCAGTCGGAGAACGACGCCGTCAGTGCATCGAAGCACGCCACCGCAGCCTCACAGCCGTCGCACGGCACCACGCTCACGGAGGGAAGGCCGGCCATGCGGTAGTCGCCGCTGCTCTGCAGCACCCGGCCGCCGGCACGGTTGCACTGCACCGACACGACGCCGCTCGTGATCGTCAGCCCGGAGACAAGCGTCGCGCCGGCGGCAACGCAGTGCGCAATCGACACGGTGCCGCCGCCCAGCGTCACCCCCGACAGCGACGCCACCGACGACGCCTCGCCCACCGCCCACACGTCGTGCAGGTCCAGCCACCCGCCGTCACCGATCGTCCCACCGTCGCAGCGCACCAGCGACGACGCGACAGACCCCTCGACGCCCACGAAGCGCAGCGCCGAATCAACCACCTCGAGGCGCTCTCCAAGCACAATGCCGCCGCCGCTGCTCAATACCGACACGTTCGTCACGGAGAACACCGAGTGGCTCTGCAGACTGAGACGCGACGAGGACGCCACATGCAACGCGGAAGCGGTCGGACCGCCCGACGCCTCCAGCAACACGCCGTCAAGCACCACCGCGCTCGACAGCAGGTCCACGCCGCCGCCAACGTACACCGCCGACCCGCCCGCCTGCAACGACCTCAGCACAGTGTTGCTCACACGCAGCTGCGTCTGCAACAGCGACGTCGCGTGCAGCACAAGCGGCGACGCCACCGCGTCCGTCAGCCCGCTCAGTTGGGAGTAGCGCATCGACCCCGCCGTCACAATCGTCGAGTCACGGACTGTCACGTTCGTGTGTGCCGGCAGGTTGTGCACAAACACAAGCGAGCAGTAGCCGCCGGACAGCCCGCTCACGCTCACCTCCAGGCTCCGGTCACTCGCCGGCTCGCCGCTGTAGCCCCGCACGTAGATCTGCGCACCGCCGTTGCACACGCAGTTCCTCAGTTCAATGCGCAGCGCGCCGGGAAGCATCGCCGCCACGTCGAACACCACAGCCACGCCGTTCGTGATGGACACGCCGTCCATCAGCACCGTGTCCACGGCGCGGCCAACCGTGATGGCTCTGTCCACCGTGCCGCCCCGCAGTC
>NW_914709.1:0-1432 GCF_000209065.1 Trypanosoma cruzi
CCGTTGTGTGCGGCCACTGCCCACACGCGCGGGAGCACCGACTGGCGCCTGCGCCGCGTATATTTGAGCACCCTGCAGCGGTGTGGATGTATATATTCCAGTGTCTTTGGTTGTGCGTTCTGGCCCCGTGCCGCCTGCCCGTGCGTTCTCTGCGACGGCCGCGCGCTGATGTACATCTCCTACCGCCGCCCCGCCACTTGTGGGGGGAAGCGTCGGTGCACTTAATTTTAAATTTTATTTAATGTTGTTTTGGTTTATTTTTTTTTAGCTTGTGAAAAGGATGTTCGCGGGGGAAGCTGGTCACCTAAATGAATATGTCCTGATAAAGTGGAGATGTTTCTGCACGATTCTTTTCCATCTTATGAATTTTTGGAAGGCGGTGATTGAAGGAACCAGGGAGCCGATAGCGACAAGACGGATTTTTTTTTACTTTTTATTTCTTATTTTCCCACCACCCCCTCTTTTTGATTCCCACCTCGCGGCGGGGCCTTGTGGCTGGCGGAGCCCAGGGTCTGCCACTTGGTAAGCGATAGTATTTCCAATCCTAACAAGGTGCACCGTGTCGCGTGAGTGGCTATCGGAATATATTTACTTGGAGCAAACATCGAGGGAGTGGCGAACCCACTGCCTCTCCACTACCCCCCTTTTCTCTTCTTGTTTGATTTCTTTTGATGATTTCAGGATCCGGCCAGCAGCCCAGGCGAATATTTTTTTATCGGGTTGGGTTTGTTTGTTGTGGGCGCTGACTGTGTGTGTGTGTGTGTGTGTGCTGGTGCCCCTGCGGCGTGGCGTGGCTGCTCCGTCGCGTCTCGGTCCCACTCCCCCGCTGTCTGTCTGTCTCTGTTCTTTTGTGTGTATGCTGTGCACCTGCCCGTGTCTCTCCTTCCCATGCTGCGTGCTCTCGTTGTGCCTGCCCGGTGCCGGCCCGACAGGAGAGTTTACACCGCGAGCAACAAGCGAAGTCCACAAAGGCCCAAGTGACAATGATGCTGCGCCGCGTCCTCTGCGTGCTTTTCTTTGCCCTCTGCTGTGCGTGCGTGTGCGCCACGGCCCAGGAGGAGGGGCAGTACGATGCTGCTGTTTTTAAGGCTGCTGGGGGCGACCCGAAGAAGAATACGACTAACACTACAACTACTACGACTACTACTACCTCCAAGGCGCCCAAGAACACGACCACAACTACCTCCAAGGCACCGACTCCTGAAGACGCGCGCAGCCCTGGCGGCCCTGTGTGGGTGCAGGTGTCGCTGCTGCTGCTGCTCAGTGCCGCTGTGGCGACCGCCGGTGCTGCGTGCTGAGTGCGGGGCGGGGCGCGTGCGCCGTCGGTGTGGAGTCCCGTTGTGTGCGGCCACTGCCCACACGCGCGGGAGCACCGACTGGCGCCTGCGCCGCGTATATTTGAGCACCCTGCAGCGGTGTGGATGTATATATT
>NW_914710.1:0-1432 GCF_000209065.1 Trypanosoma cruzi
CGCTCGAAAACGATCCGCCGACTGCAGCACCACTGTGGGCAAGATCTCGCGAAATTCCTCCAAGCAGCGGATAATTCAGGGTTGTTTGGTGTCCGGAGTGTGAACACGCAAACAGACATTGAAAGAGAGTGTCTCTGACCACCACCATTCATAATTCGCAACAAAAATTTAGACCACAGCATGTGGTGCAGCAGCCGCTCGAAAACGATCCGCCGACTGCAGCACCACTGTGGGCAAGATCTCGCGAAATTCCTCCAAGCAGCGGATAGTTCAGGGTTGTTTGGTGTCCAGTGTGTGAACACGCAAACAGACATTGAAAGAGAGTGTCTCTGACCACCACCATTCATAATTCGCAACAAAAATTTAGACCACAGCATGTGGTGCAGCAGCCGCTCGAAAACGATCCGCCGACTGCAGCACCACTGTGGGCAAGATCTCGCGAAGTTCCTCCAAGCAGCGGATAGTTCAGGGTTGTTTGGTGTCCAGTGTGTGAACACGCAAACAGACATTGAAAGAGAGTGTCTCTGACCACCACCATTCATAATTCGAAACAAAAATTTAGACCACAGCATGTGGTGCAGCAGCCGCTCGAAAACGATCCGCCGACTGCAGCACCACTGTGGGCAAGATCTCGCGAAATTCCTCCAAGCAGCGGATAGTTCAGGGTTGTTTGGTGTCCGGAGTGTGAACACGCAAACAGACATTGAAAGAGAGTGTCTCTGACCACCACCATTCATAATTCGCAACAAAAATTTAGACCACAGCATGTGGTGCAGCAGCCGCTCGAAAACGATCCGCCGACTGCAGCACCACTGTGGGCAAGATCTCGCGAAGTTCCTCCAAGCAGCGGATAGTTCAGGGTTGTTTGGTGTCCAGTGTGTGAACACGCAAACAGACATGAAAGAGAGTTCTCTGACCACCATCATCCATAATTCGAAACAAAAATTTAGACCACAGCGTGTGGTGCAGCAGCCGCTCGAAAACGATTATCCGAGTGCAGCACCGTTGTGGGCAAGAGCTCGCGAAATTCCTCCAAGCAGAGGATAGTTCCGGGTTGTTTGGCGTCCAGTGTGTGAACACGCAAACAGACATTGAAAGAGAGTGTCTCTGACCACCACCATCCATAATTCGAAACAAAAATTTAGACCACAGCGTGTGGTGCAGCAGCCGCTCGAAAACGATTATCCGAGTGCAGCACCGTTGTGGGCAAGAGCTCGCGACATTCCTCCAAGCAGCGGATAGTTCCGGGTTGTTTGGCGTCCAGTGTGTGAACACGCAAACAGACATTGAAAGAGAGTGTCTCTGACCACCACCATCCATAATTCGAAACAAAAATTTAGACCACAGCGTGTGGTGCAGCAGCCACTCGAAAACGATCCGCCGAGTGCAGCACCGTTGTGGGCAAGAGCTCGCGAAATTCCTCCAAGCAGCG
>NW_914711.1:0-1432 GCF_000209065.1 Trypanosoma cruzi
CGGTGGGCCTGGCTGGTGGGTCGATGCTGCTGGTGAAGGGCAACGTGCACGACGGTGTCTCGAGGGAGATGCTCTACGCCGCTGGTGCCGTGGCCGCTGCGGGGAGCACGCTGAGCTTTGTGCGGAACCGAGCGCTGCTGCCGCGGATGCTGTCGCTGAGCCTGTCGCTTTCGGCTGGGGCGCATTTGAGGGTGGCGTGCAACGACGCAGGTGGACGTGTCCTGTCGACGGCGGAGGAGTACGCAGCCGCTGGTTTTGGCGACGCTGGGCGCATCGACGTTACTGGGTGCGACGCCTGCGACAGGGACACGCACTGCTACGCGCCCGGGACTGCGTCGGCGAGCATGACGAACGGTGTGTGCGTGTGCGTGTGCGGCAGCGGCGGGTACGGCGAGGCGTGCGTGCCTGTGGGTGCTCCCGTGCTGCCGCCCGCTGTGGGCACTGCGTCGAGTGTGTTCGTCCGCGAGGGCGTGACGGTGCGGTCGGTGTTTGTTGTGCCTGCCGGCGCGAGCGAGGTGACGCTGCGCCACGTTGTGCTGGACGGCGTGAGTCCTGTGCTCTACGTGCCGTGGATGGCGCGAGAGGGCGTGCGGATCGTTGTGCAGAACGTGTCGCTGCTGAACGGCGCCGTGCTGTACGTGATGGGCGGCGGAGCGCTGCGCGGTGCGGTGTCGGTGGGGAGCGACGAGGGCGGGCCGGTGGAGCTGTCGGTGTGCGATGTGGAGGCGCTGAACGGTGCGCTTGTGCTGACCGGCACGTTTCCCGCGGGGTCCGTGCTGACGGTGACGGACTCTCTGCTGGTTTCCGCGATGCCGACGCCGCTTGTGTATCTTCTCGACTCGCAGTCCTCGCCGTACGCACCGGTGCTTGTGCTGTCGGGCCTGCGGCTTGTGCGGTCCGTGCTGGTTGTGTCCGGCGTGGCCCTCGTGACCGTGATGACTGGTGGGTGGACTGTGGTGGTGGACGGCGCCGTGCTGGAGCTTGTCGGTGGCGGTGTCGCGCTGGACGCGGCTGTGTTCGGTGGCGACTATGCGTTGTACGCGAGTGCGCGCGTGGTGGCGTCTGGGGGCGCTGTGCTGCGCGTGTCGGGGAGCCAGGTGTACGCCGCGCATGGGTTGGTGTTCGACAGCGAGGTGGAGGCTACCGCGTCCGCCGTCGTTGTGAATGACAACGCCGGTGCGCTGACCGATGGCGCGCTGCTGGTGCTGCGGGGGTCGGCGTCGTTTGCGTCCGGGTCGTGGCTGTCGGTGCGCGGCAACAGCATCAGCGGCAGGCTCCTGTCGGTGCCGTCGTACCCGCGCAGTGCGGACTTCGTGCAGAGCACGCTGACGTTCCACGGGAACGCCGGCAGCGGGCTTGTCGTGATGGACGGTAGCGTTGCGCTCGGGGGTGCCGGCGGAAAGTTCGTCGTGGGGTGCCTTACGCTTAACGA
>NW_914712.1:0-1432 GCF_000209065.1 Trypanosoma cruzi
CAGCGTTAACCCGCGATAGCAAAGACACCGACAACCCCGTAAAGCCCATCTTGCAGCCCGTCAGCGTCACCACACTGCTGCCGTCGATGCTTACAAAAGCAGAGCCACTGTCGTAGAACATCGCACCCACTCCAACGTCGTTGTCGCGCCAATCCAGCCAGCTTGACCGCTGGACGGTCCACGAGCCGTCTGCAAGGATAACGTATGACACGGAACCACTGTTCCCCACCACGCGCAACACGCTGTGATCCGAGACGCTCAATCCTTGGTGCTGATACAGCAGACTTGTCCCGGAGGAAATTTTGTTGTTGAGCAGCGCAAAAACAGAGTGGTCACTCACACTCGGCATGTACACATACAACAGATGCATGTACCCATCAAAGCTGCAGTAACGCGCGTACAGCGAGCTGCCACCCACCAGCGTCAGCGTCCCGGTCGAGTACAAACCAAACGCATCACGCTTCGTTGCACGCGCATTTACGTTGCTGACCAGCAGCGTTGACGCACTCAACAAGACGTTCTTCAAAAACAATACGCTCAGCATTCTGCTCACAGTGCCCGGTAATTCGACCATGAGGGTCTGCACCGCGTCAACCTCCGTGACGGCGATGTCACAGTGCTGCGGGAGAGCAAGTGAAAAAAAAACGACAGAGGACCGCATCACCGTCCGGCTCACGCGGATAAGGACGCCGGCTGACTCGGACGCCCCAGCACCCCCAACAAACTGCAGCACGGCACCGCCACAGAATGTGCATCCAGTGAGCGTGATGTTGATGGGGAGATGCAGCGGCATGCTGTTGAGGAAAAACGTCAGCGCAGCACCCACGCCGCTGAATGTCACACCCACGTAGCAGTGGTGCGACCTCCACATGGTCAGCGAGAGGTTCGTCAGCGTCTTGTTCACCACGCAGCTCGTGTCACCGTCAACGGCTCTCTCCGGCAAGGGCGGCACAACCGTGTCGGACACCTCGAAGGGAAGACACGACGCGCCATGCCATCCGTCCTTGCAGCTGCACGAGCACGAGCCGCGGTCCACCAACTCCGTCCCTGGCATGTAGCACGCCGCGTCGTCGTTGCACGTGCCACACCCGAATACCACCACGTCCTCCGGAAACACACCGTCGTACGACACCTCCTCATCGTCCTGCAGGTTGCACCCAACCACAAACCGCGCGGGTAACGTCACGACAATGCTCGACGGGAGAAATTTGGCGAATGAAACCCTCGAGCCCACCTGACCGTTGTGTGCAAGCGCCACAGTAGTGCCGCTGCCCGACAGACGAATTTTGTGCTGGAAATAAGGAATAGTTAATACTAAGGCTGCACCCACGCTATTGCCCTCCACACGCCACTGCGCACCGCCCTCGAGTGTCACCGAGCCATACAAATACACCAGCGCAGAAGTCGAAACCTCTGTGCTGCCAATAAAGGC
>NW_914713.1:0-1432 GCF_000209065.1 Trypanosoma cruzi
ACACATATTTATATGCTCTCACGTGTTGCTGCAGTCTAGGCACCCAACACGCGCAACCGTTGCCGCGTGAGCGGATTCAGCGGAAGGAGGAGGGAAGGAAGAGAGAGTGAGCAGCAGAGGCCCGACATGTCCCGTCGTGTTTTTACTTCTGCGGTGCTGCTGCTCGTCGTCGTGATGATGTCCTGCAGCAGTGAAGCCACTTACGGCAAGGAGGGCAATTCAAGGAATGGAATCATCTTTAAAGGAGAGGAATCATTTTCTGATTCAATGAATGCCACTTTGGTACAGGCGTTTCACTCTTTCCGTGCACCCTCTCTTGTTTATGTCAATGGTGTCGTTGTGGCCACTGTTGAAGCGCATTACACAAACTTCACGGATAACAAATCGTGCGTAAGTCTTGCTGCAAGGTCGATGGAAAGCAATGGAGGGGAGTGGACAAATGGAACTGCCATCGTGTTTGATCATTACGACGTGAAAATTGACCGCCTGTTGAGCCCAACTACCATTGTGGATGAAGAATACCGTGAAACAAATGCTCTTGTCGGAGGTTATGGCACGTCAACGACTCCATTGACGGAGGTGGCTGATGGTAAATATTGGAGGCCCAGGATGGCGGACGGTGTTGTTCCGCATGGCACAGACGATGAGGAAAAGAAGGAGTTTAAGTGGAACCAGGTTGCGAGCACGTCGAGAGTTCCTTATGACATTTGGGAGGATAACAGCACCAACCGCGACCGCTTCAAACAATTCCTGGGTGGTGGTGGCGCAGGCATTAAGATGGAGGACGATGGTCGCTACG
This sequence comes from Trypanosoma cruzi, assembly GCF_000209065.1. Taxonomy (NCBI): domain Eukaryota; phylum Euglenozoa; class Kinetoplastea; order Trypanosomatida; family Trypanosomatidae; genus Trypanosoma; species Trypanosoma cruzi. Next base: position 800 of record NW_914713.1, read on the forward strand.
TGCTGCCTATTCAAGCCTTGAAAAATAATGGAAAGGTCGTTTCGTTGGTCATCCTCGCCAAAAAAACTTCTTATGGCTGGGAGTTTTCAAATGGTACGAGCCATGAGGGATGCATCCAGCCTGCGGTTCTTGAATGGAAGGATAAAAGTCTTCTCATGATGACGTCGTGTGATGACGGCAGCCGCAGGGTTTACCGGTCAAGCACCATGGGGAATTTGTGGTATGAGGAATACGACACTCTTTCACGCGTGTGGGGCAACTCGCTGAAACGCACAGGGCACGGCGTGCAGGGTGGCTTCGTCAGCGCGACGACCAATGAACAGAAAGTCATCCTCGTCAGTCGGCCGGTATATTCCGGGGAGGCGGGTAAAGAAAAGGGACGACTTCACTTGTGGCTGACGGACATGCAGCGAATTTATGATGTTGGACAGATATCCGCTGAGAATGAGGACGTCGCCGCCAGCACTCTGCTGTACGCCACGGTCGAAGTGCCGTCATTGGAAGGGGGAGAAAAGAAGGAAGAGAAGAAACTGTACTGCTCGTACGAGGTCGCTGCTGCAGAGGACGGTAAGTACAACATTGCTTTTGTGGACCTGACGGAGAAGTTGGAGGACATGAAGAAGGTGTTGGCTG
>NW_914714.1:0-1432 GCF_000209065.1 Trypanosoma cruzi
TGTGGCCGCGTACTTCACAACGCTTCCATGTACTACAAGCCAACGAAGGTGAACGACACGAAGAAGCTCAAGTCACTGACGGAACGTCTGAAGGGAAAGTACGGCCGTCTACGCGGGAATCTGATGGGCAAGCGCGTGGATTTTTCTGCCCGAACTGTCATTACAGGCGATCCGAACATTGACGTGGATGAAGTTGGTGTGCCTTTCTCTATCGCCATGACGCTTACCTTTCCGGAACGCGTGAGCGCGGTCAACAAGAAGCGGCTTACGGAGTTTGTGCGTCGGCCAGTATACCCCTCCGCAAACTACATTCATCACCCCAATGGGACCACTACCAAACTGGCGTTGCGGCGCGACCGTTCGAAAGTGACGCTCAACATTGGCGACGTCGTGGAGCGGCACGTCATAAACGGCGATGTTGTGCTTTTCAACCGGCAGCCCACACTGCACCGTATGAGTATGATGGGCCACCGTGTGCGGGTGTTAAATTACAACACATTTCGCCTGAATCTCTCGTGCACAACGCCGTACAATGCGGATTTTGATGGTGACGAAATGAATCTGCACGTGCCGCAGAGTCTTCTCACGAAGGCGGAGCTTATTGAAATGATGATGGTGCCAAAGAATTTTGTGTCGCCCAACAAGTCTGCCCCGTGCATGGGCATTGTCCAGGACAGTCTTCTCGGCAGTTATCGGCTCACGGACAAGGACACGTTTCTTGACAAGTACTTTGTGCAGAGTGTTGCTCTCTGGTTGGACCTGTGGCAGTTGCCCGTGCCGGCCGTGCTGAAGCCGCGACCTCTGTGGACAGGAAAACAGGTCTTTTCGCTCATTCTTCCAGAAGTGAACCATCCGGCGACGCCGCAGGAGAGACCGCCGTTTCCGCACAACGACTCCAGCATTATGATACGGCGGGGGCAGCTGCTGTGTGGGCCCATCACGAAGGGCATCGTTGGCGCCGCCCCGGGATCCCTCATTCACGTCATTTTCAACGAACGCGGGTCGGATGAAGTGGCACGCTTTATCAACGGCGTGCAGCGCATCACGACTTTTTTCCTCATCAATTTTGGTTTCAGTGTCGGTGTGCAGGACACGGTCGCGGATGCGGACACGCTTCGGCAGATGAACGAGGTACTGGTGAAGACGCGTGAGAACGTCGAGAAGATCGGTGCGGCGGCCAACAACCGCACTCTCAACCGAAAGGCTGGTATGACGCTTTTGCAGTCCTTTGAGGCGGATGTGAACAGCGCGCTGAACAAGTGCCGCGAAGAGGCGGCCAAAAAGGCTTTGAGTAATGTGCGCCGTACGAACAGCTTCAAGGTGATGATTGAGGCGGGCAGCAAAGGGACGGATCTGAACATCTGCCAGATTGCTGTCTTTGTTGGCCAGCAGAACGTTGCCGGCAGCCGAATCCCATTTGGCTTTCGCCGTC
>NW_914715.1:0-1433 GCF_000209065.1 Trypanosoma cruzi
GTGTGCACACGCAAACATACATTGAAAGAGAGTGCCTCTGACTCCCGCCATTCATAATTCAAGACAAAAATTTAGACCACAGCGTGTGGTGCAGCAGCCGCTCGAAAACGATCCGCCGACTGCAGCACCCTTGTGGGCAAGAGCTCGCGAAATTCCTCCAAGCAGCGGATAATTCAGGGTTGTTTGGTGTCCAGTGTGTGCACACGCAAACATACATTGAAGGAGAGTGTCTCTGACTCCCGCCATTCATAATTCGAAACAAAAATTTAGACCACAGCGTGTGGTGCAGCAGCCGCTCGAAAACGATCCGCCGACTGCAGCACCATTGTGGGCAAGAGCTCGCGAAATTCCTCCAAGCAGCGGATAGTTCAGGGTTGTTTGGTGTCCAGTGTGTGCACACGCAAACATACATTGAAAGAGAGTGCCTCTGACTCCCGCCATTCATAATTCGAAACAAAAATTTAGACCACAGCGTGTGGTGCAGCAGCCGCTCGAAAACGATCCGCCGACTGCAGCACCATTGTGGGCAAGAGCTCGCGAAATTCCTCCAAGCAGCGGATAGTTCAGGGTTGTTTGGTGTCCAGTGTGTGCACACGCAAACATACATTGAAAGAGAGTGCCTCTGACTCCCGCCATTCATAATTCGAAACAAAAATTTAGACCACAGCGTGTGGTGCAGCAGCCGCTCGAAAACGATCCGCCGACTGCAGCACCATTGTGGGCAAGAGCTCGCGAAACTCCTCCAAGCAGCGGATAATTCAGGGTTGTTTGGTGTCCAGTGTGTGCACACGCAAACATACATTGAAAGAGAGTGTCTCTGACTCCCGCCATTCATAATTCAAGACAAAAATTTAGACCACAGACGTGTGGTGCAGCAGCCGCTCGAAAACATCCGCCGACTGCAGCACCATTGTGGGCAAGAGCTCGCGAAATTCCTCCAAGCAGCGGATAGTTCAGGGTTGTTTGGTGTCCAGTGTGTGCACACGCAAACATACATTGAAAGAGAGTGTCTCTGACTCCCGCCATTCATAATTCGAAACAAAAATTTAGACCACAGCGTGTGGTGCAGCAGCCGCTCGAAAACGATCCGCCGAGTGCAGCACCATTGTGGGCAAGAGCTCGCGAAATTCCTCCAAGCAGCGGATAGTTCAGGGTTGTTTGGTGTCCAGTGTGTGCACACGCAAACATACATTGAAAGAGAGTGCCTCTGACTCCCGCCATTCATAATTCGAAACAAAAATTTAGACCACAGCGTGTGGTGCAGCAGCCGCTCGAAAACGATCCGCCGAGTGCAGCACCCTTGTGGGCAAGAGCTCGCGAAATTCCTCCAAGCAGCGGATAGTTCAGGGTTGTTTGGTGTCCAGTGTGTGCACACGCAAACATACCTTGAAAGAGAGTGCCTCTGACTCCCGCCATTCATAATTCGAAAACAA
>NW_914716.1:0-1433 GCF_000209065.1 Trypanosoma cruzi
TCCGCTGCTTGGAGGATTTCGCGAGCTCTTGCCCACGAGGGTGCTGCACTCGGCTGATCGTTTTCGAGCGGCTGCTGCATCACACGTTGTGGTCTAAATTTTTGTTTCCAATTATGAATGGTGGGAGTCAGAGACACTCTCTGTCAATATCTGTTTGCGTGTTCACACACTGGACACCAAACAACCCTGAATTATCCGCTGCTTGGAGGAATTTCGCGAGCTCTTGCCCACGAGGGTGCTGCACTCGGCTGATCGTTTTCGAGCGGCTGCTGCATCACACGTTGTGGTCTAAATTTTTGTTTCCAATTATGAATGGTGGGAGTCAGAGACACTCTCTGTCAATATCTGTTTGCGTGTTCATGCACTGGACACCAAACAACCCTGAACTATCCGCTGCTTGGAGGAATTTCGCGAGCTCTTGCCCACGAGGGTGCTGCACTCGGCTGATCGTTTTCGAGCGGCTGCTGCATCACACGTTGTGGTCCAAATTTTTGTTTCCAATTATGAATGGTGGGAGTCAGAGACACACTCTGTCAATATCTGTTTGCGTGTTCATGCACTGGACACCAAACAACCCTGAATTATCCGCTGCTTGGGGGAATTTCGCGAGCTCTTGCCCACACGGGTGCTGCACTCGGCTGATCGTTTTCGAGCGGCTGCTGCATCACACGTTGCTGGTCTAAATTTTTGTTTCCAATTATGAATGATGGGGGTCAGAGACACTCTCTGTCAATATCTGTTTGCGTGTTCACACACTGGACACCAAACAACCCTGAATTATCCGCTGCTTGGAGGAATTTCGCGAGCTCTTGCCCACACGGGTGCTGCACTCGGCTGATCGTTTTCGAGCGGCTGCTGCATCACACGTTGTGGTCTAAATTTTTGTTTCCAATTATGAATGGTGGGGGTCAGAGGCACTCTCTGTCAATATCTGTTTGCGTGTTCACACACTGGACACCAAACAACCCTGAATTATCCGCTGCTTGGAGGAATTTCGCGAGCTCTTGCCCACACGGGTGCTGCACTCGGCTGATCGTTTTCGAGCGGCTGCTGCATCACACGTTGTGGTCTAAATTTTTGTTTCCAATTATGAATGGTGGGGGTCAGAGGTACTCTCTGTCAATATCTGTTTGCGTGTTCACACACTGGACACCAAACAACCCTGAATTATCCGCTGCTTGGAGGAATTTCGCGAGCTCTTGCCCACACGGGTGCTGCACTCGGCTGATCGTTTTCGAGCGGCTGCTGCATCACATGTTGTGGTCTAAATTTTTGTTTCCAATTATGAATGGTGGGGGTCAGAGACGCTCTCTGTCACTATCTGTTTGCGTGTTCACACACTGGACACCAAACAACCCTGAATTATCCGCTGCTTGGAGGAATTTCGCGAGCTCTTGCCCACACGGGTGCTGCACTCGGCTGATCGTTTTCGA
>NW_914717.1:0-1433 GCF_000209065.1 Trypanosoma cruzi
CACATTACAACATCACGAGGTCTGGAGGCACGCGTTGGCGTGCCGTCAGCACTGCCATCCGTACTGTGTCAGTGCTAAAAGGAGATGTGGAATAGAATCCCCGCCCCTTTCTGCAGAAGTTACGCTGAAGCGCTGCGGGTCTCACTCTGGCAAAACGCTTGGCGCTGAGCGTGATGTTGTATGACAAGAACGTGTTGTTAGTGCGTTGGGTGTGAAGAAGATGTCCCCACCCTGAAGCCACTGGTTCCAGCACGCCAGGGTTCCAGCACCATGGAACTGCTTGCATCTGTCCATGCGGCGGCGTGTCCATTCTCGTCCGTGAGGGGCTGCGGGCGGAAGCAGGACCGGCCCTTGTCGCCGACATCGGGCTTGCGCAAGCGACCAGCCACCCAGAAGCAGGAATAAAACTGACGGTGTCGTCGGCGTATCTCCTTCCCTCCTCTGCCAAGAGTATAAAGGTGGAGGAGTCGGATGGGCAGCTCTGCGAGGACGGGCCACAACTAATAGGGCAAAGACACCAACGCACACAGCGAGTCTTGGGAACGCAGCATCCCATCAGGCTCCCGTGGCGATACCGTTGCGCAGCGGTGCATTGAGAATGTACCCCAGTTCATCAACGCCGGAGAGCGCACGAGGTACACCGAACAACAGGGCAGTTTAACATCCGACATAGCCCTGCCTGAAGACTGTGTCGTCGCCCACTTGGGAGTACAGCCCTCACCGGACAGTGATCACTGCACGACCCTCCTTGATGCTCTGATCGGAGACGACGCACCCGCAGTGGTTCCGAGGCCTAACCGGAAATAATTAACATGGAAGAAGACAGATTGGAATAAGCAAAGCGGGAATACCAAACAACTCGGCAGAATCCCGCAAGAATTAAACAAAATGAGCGGCACAGAGAAGCACATTGCATCCGGAATACAGAAATCCACAAAGGCAACTGTCCAGGCAGGAAACCGCCAGCCGTCCCCCACTCTGGATCCCAGGGCTGGCGGAGCCGGACTGCGAAATCGCCGCCGCACCCCACGCAGAACGCAGTGAGCGGCTCAAACTCCGTCACAGAGATGTGCTGCGCGAAGTACCCAAAAGCCGCTGGCGCACGCTCCTCTCCAAACTCGAGTCCGCGGACGGTAACAGCCGGCAGATAGTACGCCGTGCGTATGCCACTCGCTCCCTGAGCATGCCAGCCATGAAAGCAGATGGCTCAATGCTCAGCAGACACCGGAGCGTCGGCCACACAAAGCCGTGGGCGGCAAAAGCAACACGGCACCCAAAGTCCTGCCCGCCGCCACCGATCCTGACGAATGCGAGAAACTTCGCCCCAATGAACATGGCAGAGCTGAACCGCACCCTACGACTGTTGCCCTTCGGACCGGCGCCTGTCGCCGACAGAATGAATGGAAAGTCGCTGCGCCATCTACGCCGTGTAG
>NW_914718.1:0-1434 GCF_000209065.1 Trypanosoma cruzi
TCCAACAACCAATAATTCCCAGTATCTTTTCTGTTCCCTCTCTTTCAAAATACGCAATAATACTTTTTCTCTTCAGCCACACTATAAACCTTGTCAAAAATGGACCCTCAAAAAATGCCTGTTTTTCCCAAAAAGTGTGCTTTTCCGGTCACTCAATTTCTGAAATTCTTTGAAAAATAATATCAATCCCCATAATCCCATAATTAGCGATGCCTTCGTTTTCCATTATGTTTTAATAGCCGCAATAATATTTCCTTTCTTCGGACACAAAAGGTTTTTGGTCGAAGATCGAGCACCCAGAAATGCCCCTTTTCCCCAAAAATGTGCTTCCAAGTCGCTGGAACTTCTGATGTTTTTGTTGGTAGCGTTTTGCGCCAAACAACGGATATTTGTTGATGAGGTTTTTGCCTTTTGTCTTTAATAATCCACGATAAAAACTCCTAGCCTAATAAGCAATTGGTTTCCCAAGCTAAATCGAACAAACTGCACTTTGCTTTATTTGAACACAAATATCCTTCCGAGTACTCACAAACGCCTAATTCTTCGTGTAACACCTGTATTACGTTGTGTCTTTTACCCGGAATAATCTGCCGGGCCGCTGGCCGGATCCTGAAAATTTATGGAAACCAAACAAGTTAGGGAAAAAGGTTCGTTGGGTAATTGCTTCAATGTTTTTCTTTTATTCAGTATATAGAATTCTGTGGACCACCAGCATGGTCCTTTGTCCTCAGTTGGGATTTAAATATTATTACTTACGAAGTGGCAGACTTTGGGCTCCTCCAACCACAAGACCCCGCCGCGTTGTGGGAATCAAAAGGGTTAGGGTGGGATGGCAAAATAAAAAACAAAACTATCCGGCCCCTATCGGCTCCCCAACCCTTAAAGTCGTGTTCTTCCCAAAAGATTCATACGGCAGAACGTATCATAAAGAATGCACTCATTTATCAGGATATAAAAATACATTAATTAAGTTGGCCAGCTCTCCCGCAATCATTCTCTTCACAAGCTCCTAAAATAAAAATATTCTTTTTGTTTTAATTTAAATCTCTCCGGCCAACTACAAATATCAGTGAAGTAAAGGCTTAAAATATCTGAAACATACCTACCGGTTATTGACGTTTTCTCTTTAAAGAATAAATTTCTGGGCCGCTAGAAGAATCCTAAATTTGCTCAATAATAGAAACCAAACCAGATAAAAATAAGAAAGGAGAAAAAACAAATAAGAGTGATGGTCCACAATGCCCTCAAATGTTAGCACCAGGTGACTGCATTTTCATATACATACATATATCATCCGTCAGCCACAATTGTGGCCCGCTCAGTCTGTTCGTACAAGATATACATACATTTATTATTCATCAATTGAAAGAATGTGGGCTCCACCGGCTACAATTCCCCACCACAAGTATCATTTCAAAAAGCAATTAAATGGGG
>NW_914719.1:0-1434 GCF_000209065.1 Trypanosoma cruzi
CAGCGGAGCCGGCTGCGCGCTGCTGACCGACAAGTGCGTGACGGACGGTGCCACGCTGTACCCTGATATGTTCTGCACCGACTCGAGCGACGCCACTCTGCGGTGCACGTCTGACCGCCAGTCGCTGGGGACCTGCGCAATTTACCAGGACGATAACATCCCACCGGAGTTCCAGTACTTCGCCACCAAGCAGGGCTCCAGGCGAGGGGCCATGATGGAGTACTGCCCCTTCATCGCGCCAATGAATGGCACTGGGTGCATGGATGGCGACGAGGCCATCATGCCTGGGAGCGTTGTTGGCCCGTCCTCGCGCTGCTTGACTGGGGAGAACCTCCGGATGGGCAGTACGGTTGTTGGTGACGTGTGCGTGCAGTTGAGGTGTGGTGAGGGCACGCTAAGTGTGCGGTACAGGGGCAGCGAGGAGTGGCATCCCTGTGCACCGGGTCAGACGCTGACGCCCCCGGCGCCATTCACGGCGGGCAGCATAAGATGCCCCTCGTTCAGCGATGTCTGCCTCACCATGTTGAAGCACAGTGATGCGAGCAGCACCGACGTGGAAAGCCACCCGAAACACCTTGCGATGGTCAGAAATAACGATGGCAGCGCTCTGGCGGTCACTTCTGCGCCGCTTCTCCTCCTCCTCATTGTGATCGGCACGGTGATTGTCGCACCCTGACCCGTACCTGTTGCCAACACCGCACCTCCCCTGCTCCATGGGCCTCTCTTGGAGTCCTTTTGCTATAGGAGCTCAGACATTTTCTTTCCTTCTTTTTCCTTTTTTTTTCTTTTTTTTCCTGTTTTTTTCCTGTTTTTTTTTTCGTTTTTTTTTTCTTGTTTTTTTTTTTTTATAATATTATGTTTTTTATTGCTTTGTTTTCTGCCGCGGTGACCCAAAGTCTTTTCGCCCTCTCCCGGCTACAAGAGTGCCTGTGACTTCTCATTGGCCTCACCGCCCGGCGGAGGACATTGTGTAAGGTGTGTGTAGGACGTTTGCTTTGGAAATGACCGGTGCTGAAGTCGTGCATCCCCTCTGGCTGTGGTGCATCTGTGTGTTCGGAGGCGTGTTGGCGGAGCGACAGCGCAGGGAGCTGACTTCTTCCCCATTTCCCAATATTTTTCTTTTACTATTATTATTGCGCACTGCGACATCCCGTGAAAACGCGCCGAGGGTTTTGAAAGAAGTCTTTTTTCGGTGATGGCGGAGGCGCCTGATAATAGGTTTTTCTTTTTTTCTCTTTTGTGGACGGGCACCGAGTGGATGTGCGGGTGCTTTACTTCCTTCTTGCTGGGCTCACTGGGGATGTTTCAGCGCTCTGGGGCGGTAGGTGTGTTGTGTTTTTGGAGTGGAGGCGGGTCTAGCCCGATTGCCTGTTTCTTCTTTTTGTTGCCTCTCTTGTTGCTTAGGATGTTTTGCTCGGCTGCCCTCTCGCGGGA
>NW_914720.1:0-1434 GCF_000209065.1 Trypanosoma cruzi
GAATGCTGTGCTGCAGAGGGAGAGGGATGACGCCGTGGCGGAGAATGCTGTGCTGCAGAGGGAGAGGGATGACGCCGTGGCGGAGAATGCTGTGCTGCAGAGGGAGAGAGATGACGCCGTGGCGGAGAATGCTGTGCTGCAGAGAGAGAGGGATGACGCCGTGGCAGAGAATGCTGTGCTGCCGAGGGAGAGGGATGTCGCCGTGGCGGAGAATGCTGTGCTGCAGAGAGAGAGGGATGACGCCGTGGCAGAGAATGCTGTGCTGCAGAGAGAGAGGGATGACGCCGTGGCGGAGAATGCTGTGCTGCAGAGAGAGAGGGATGACGCCGTGGCGGAGAATGCTGTGCTGCAGAGGGAGAGGGATGACGCCGTGGCAGAGAATGCTGTGCTGCAGAGGGAGAGGGATGACGCCGTGGCAGAGAATGCTGTGCTGCAGAGAGAGAGGGATGACGCCGTGGCGGAGAATGCTGTGCTGCAGAGAGAGAGGGATGACGCCGTGGCAGAGAATGCTGTGCTGCAGAGGGAGAGGGATGACGCCGTGGCGGAGAATGCTGTGCTGCAGAGGGAGAGGGATGACGCCGTGACTGCGATTGCCCAGGTGCAGAGGGAGAGGGATGACGCCGTGGCAGAGAATGCTGTGCTGCAGAGGGAGAGGGATGACGCCGTGGCAGAGAATGCTGTGCTGCAGAGGGAGAGGGATGACGCCGTGGCAGAGAATGCTGTGCTGCAGAGGGAGAGGGATGACGCCGTGACTGCGATTGCCCAGGTGCAGAGGGAGAGGGATGACGCCGTGGCAGAGAATGCTGTGCTGCAGAAGGAGAGGGATGACGCCGTGGCGGAGAATGCTGTGCTGCAGAGAGAGAGGGATGACGCCGTGGCAGAGAATGCTGTGCTGCAGAGAGAGAGGGATGACGCCGTGGCAGAGAATGCTGTGCTGCAGAGAGAGAGGGATGACGCCGTGGCAGAGAATGCTGTGCTGCAGAGGGAGAGGGATGACGCCGTGACTGCGATTGCCCAGGTGCAGAGGGAGAGGGATGACGCCGTGGCGGAGAATGCTGTGCTGCAGAGGGAGAGGGATGACGCCGTGGCGGAGAATGCTGTGCTGCAGAGGGAGAGGGATGACGCCGTGGCAGAGAATGCTGTGCTGCAGAGGGAGAGGGATGACGCCGTGGCAGCGATTGCCCAGGTGCAGAGAGAGAGGGATGACGCCGTGGCAGCGATTGCCCAGGTGCAGAGAGAGAGGGATGACGCCGTGGCAGAGAATGCTGTGCTGCAGAGGGAGAGGGATGACGCCGTGGCGGAGAATGCTGTGCTGCAGAGGGAGAGGGATGACGCCGTGGCAGAGAATGCTGTGCTGCAGAGGGAGAGGGATGACGCCGTGGCAGAGAATGCTGTGCTGCAGAGGGAGAGGGATGACGCCGTGGCAGCGATTGC
>NW_914721.1:0-1434 GCF_000209065.1 Trypanosoma cruzi
GGGATCACTGCAGCCACCGTCAGGAACCTCTTTCGATAGCGTCCAACTCGCAGCGTTACCGGAGGTGTATATGAGCAGCGAAACGGTCTTTTCATCCTTTGGTGCTTCACCCTTCTTCTTCGTGCCTTCCACTGGGAACACAAGCGTATCATCATGCATCTTAACACCCGATCCACCGCTGCCAATTAACCCTGTCCACAAATCTAGTTCGCCAACAGATGCCCGCGGGACATCGGTGGTATCTTTCCAATGGATTCTTTTCTCGCCGCCACTTCCGTCACTGACGTTCCCTTGCACCAGCAATAATCCCCCATCTTTTGCTCCGCTATTCTCACCAGCAGCTGTCTGGCTGTATTTCCCAACAAGCATGTAAATATCACTTCCCTTCACGACTGTTGTTGGTCGGCTCACATCCACTTTCTTTCGGTCTTCGGAAGTGACTTCCTCCAAAACTTGTGTCTCTTTCACTTCATTCAGCACTTCCTCCTTTTCTTTGTCAGCAGTTTGTTTCGTGATAATTTGGGATGCAATGCCATTAAAGCCGCTGTTTTCATCCTTCCTCTTGCACTGCGCTTCGGCAACGGCAAACACGTTACTCCCCACTTTTAGAAGGCCGGGAGCACCCAACGACTCCACAGTAACACCACCACCTTCATCCTTGACGTCCTTCCATTTATAACTTGGACCAGATGGCTGCCCCGCAGCTTGCGCAGCTCCACCAGTGCCGCAGCACATCATCACAAGAACGAGCAGCACCGCAGAGTAGAAGAGATGCCGGGACATGTTGGGCCTCTGCGGCTCACTCTCTCTTCGTTCCCTCCTCCTTCCGCTGGATCCGGTCACGCGGCGACGGTTGTGTGTGCGGGGTGCCATCACTGCAGCAACACGTGAGAGCATATAAATATTTGTGTGTGTGGGCGGTGTGTGTGCTGTTGGTCCTTTCAGAGCCTTCGAATTTGACAGTAGCGATTAGCGCTTGGTTGCTTTCCTTCCTTTCCTTCTTTGTGTGTGAGAAAGAGAGAGGGAAAAAGAGTGAAACAGTGAACACCGCCGCCCCTCCACTGTGAGTGGCATCATCATCCCCACCGCCGTCACTCCCAACAACAACAACTCACGCAAACAGACACACGGAAAAGGAAGGAAAAGGTAGAACAATGCAAAACGACTGCCACCACCGGCAGGAGACACGGCGGATGCATTATTCGCCACGCGTCAGCACACACCAACACAAAAACAAGCGGGAGGCAAAAGGGGCGTGACCGTCCTTTGCAAAGCCCACGCACTGCCTCCATTCGTAACAATGTTGCCTTGCACCCGCTTCTCCGCCGCCAGCGCACGTCACTCCGCAAATCCGGGGAACCCTCCGTCGGCGTACAAACAGCGGGAGAAACACGTCGGCACGAGCAACCGCTGACCGCAAATCAATCCGCACTC
>NW_914722.1:0-1434 GCF_000209065.1 Trypanosoma cruzi
GAACCATGTGAAAGACGCACCACTGCTACGTGGGTGTGACATTCAGCGGCGTGGGTGCTGCGCTCACTTTCCTCCTCAATCGTATGCCGCTGCATCTCGCCATCAACATCACGCTCACTGGGTGCACATTCCGTGGCGGAGCCGTGCTGCAGTTTGTTGGGAGTGCTGAGGTGGCCGAGTCGACCGGCGTCCTGATCCGCGTGAGCCAGACGGTGATGCGGTCCTCTGTTGTAGTGTTTAGACGTGCCCTCCCGCAGCACTGCGACATCGCCGTCACGGAGGTAGACGCGGTGCAGTCCTCCGATATCCAGCTTTCAGGCACTGCAAGCAGCAGGCTGAGCGTGGTGATGCTGGACGACGTTGCGTTGAGTGCGTCCTCGCTGTTGGTCAGCAACGTCAAGGCGCGTTTATTGGATTATAGTGGGTATGGTTTGTACTCGACCGGGACGCTGACGCTGGTGGGCGGCAGCTCGCTGTACACGCGGTACTGCAGCTTTGATAAATACACACACATGTTGTACATGCATATCCTCATTGCCAATGATCGCTCCGTTTTTGCGCTGCTCAACAATACGATGGCCTCCGGGACAAGTTTCCTGTACCAGTACCAAGACCTCACCGTGTCGAATCACAGCGTGGTGCGCGTGGTGGGGAACAGCGGCTCCGTGTCCTACGCCATCTATGCATATAGTTCTTGGACAGTCCGGAATTCAAGCTGGTTGGATTGGCGCGACAACGACGTGGGAGTGGGTGCGATGTTCTACTACTCTTCCTTTTACGCTTCTGTGAACATCGATGGCAGCAGTGTGGTGACGCTGACGGGCTGCAAGATGGGATCGACGGGGTTGTCGGAGTCTCCGCTGTCGCGGATTGACGCCGGCTACGGGTTTGTTGCCGGATGTCTGACGGTTGCGGGACGGGTGCTGACGACGGCGGCTGAACTGGAGCTGAATGGCATCACTGACGTGACGACGGTTGCTGCGTGCGGGGAGTGCACGAAGGACGGCGACTGCTTTGCTCCGCTGACGACGGCGGTTATTGACTGCAGGTGCCAGTGCGCTGCTGGAGGGCACGGCGATGTGTGCGTCCCGGCACCTGTGCCTGCTGGCCCGCCACCACCACCAATGCTGCTCCCACCACCGCCACCGCCGGTTGGTGAGTGCATCAGCGACGTGGTGTACCCCGAGGTTGCGCAGTCTGTGGGCAGCGGGCTGTCGTGGCTGTGCTACCGCAACGTGACGTTCAGCGGGGACGGCATGATCCTGACGGTGCTGATTGGGACGATGACGGGCGACGTGGCGAACGTCACGTTTGATGGATGCACATGGAGGGACGGCGCTGTGCTTTTGTTGTTGGGCGACGCGCACGCCGCTGTGGAGTCGCTGAACATAGTCGTCACCGGCAACACTTTCGATGACGCGCTTCTCAGCCCGG
>NW_914723.1:0-1434 GCF_000209065.1 Trypanosoma cruzi
GACGAAATAGACTGCGTACCTATTCCCCTCGATGTAGTTGTCAAGTAGCAGCAGCGTCATTTTCGCACTGAGAGTAAACTTCACAAAGGAAATGGCGTGTCTCGACGTTGTCACAAGCGTACTGCCAACCACCAGTATCTGGGAGCTCACGCCAAAACCACCCCTGAACTCCAGCTCACCAGAATCCAGCATCGAGGAGACCACGTTCACGTGCACGCGTGCACCACTCCCCCTGATCGACAGGCCCACAAGGATGCAATGCAGCAGCGTGATGTTGAGTGTCTGTTGTGGCGCGTCAAAATACGACAGGTCCAGCGCAATCGCGGCGGTGAAGGTCACGTTGACAAGGCACAGACCACGCACTCCGGGATCAGGATCGTCCACGGAGCTGATGATGCCACCGTGCACGCAGCGGACCTCCGTGTCCTTCGCATCGGGGAGCGGAAGTGGCCCAAGGCCGTCCGGAACCGCAGCCGGCAGACACGTGTCACCGTAGCCGCCAGCAGCGCACACACACTCACAGTCGCTGATGCTGCTCGTCCTCGCAGCGAAGCACACAGCCTCCACGGTGCACACGCCACAGTCCAGCACCGTCACGGGCACTCCAATATTGAGGTCGTCTCGGTAATCCGTCACAGGAGAGCCCCTTGCCTCGTTGCACACGCCGTAGATGATCGGACGCGAGTCGGATGGTGGTGACCAATCGTTTGTCATGTGTGCAATGGTTGACGAGTACGAGCTGCACGTGAGTTTGTTGTCAAGTATCGACCACACACTCCGATCGCGGAACGCCACGCTGCCTTCCTTGACCATGTACACAACGTAGGCCGTGCGGACCTCGTTGTTGCGGTGCACCAGCCAGCTGCCGTCAGTCACAGTCAGCGTGGTTGCCATGAGCATGGCGAAGCCAAGACGGAAAGTGCTGGACATAATCTGCAGCACGCTGCCGCCAGCCACAACAACATCCTCAAACACGCACGCGCCCTTGTAATATTCGGTGCTCGGTGCACTCCACGAGCTGTTCTGTATGGAGAACACGGAGCCACCGCTGACACGCAGGTCCGACCCAAAAGCGTACATCACGTGCATCTGCGAATTGACAACGCAACTGTCCATGTAAAAGACGCTGAACAGTTTCACGCCGAAGCCGCGCTCCACGAGGATCGCAGCGCACGAGCCCCCGCCACACACCAGCATCGACCGCGTCATGACAAACCGCGTCGACAGAAGCCGGACGCCGTCCAGGACAAGCGCGGGGCCGTACCGGAATCTCGCATAACCACGGGTCGTCGGCACGTACTGCGACCCGCCAACAGTCGCGCGCAGCGTTGAGTTCGCCAGCAGCACACTCGAGTTCGGCGGCATCGCGCCATGCAGCACGATCGTGCCCTCCACCGACGTCACGTTCGTCATGTTGACGAAGGCGTGCGGCAT
>NW_914724.1:0-1434 GCF_000209065.1 Trypanosoma cruzi
GGAATCATATTGAAATAGGAATAGCAAAAGGAAGGGGGCATAAAATAGTTGGCGGATGTCATCGAAACAAATTGCGAGCCCGCAAGTGAACCTAACGCCGCGCTCAGCGGATGAATCATGGGACAAACATATTGATGCTGTGCTCTCGGAGCTGCGACGAATTTATTTTGAGCGTGTTCGTCCTGTTGAGACGAAGTTTCAGTACGACGTGTTTCGACCCTCGTGGTTTGCCGAGTCAATTGTACAAAAGAGGCCGTTTGTAACTTTCCTGGGACCCTTTTCATCAGGCAAGTCCACCTTTATCAACTATTTGTTACAAACCAACTATCTCTTGACGGGACCCCAGCCACTCACCGACAAGTTTACTGTTATCATGCATGGTGATGAGTTTCAGCAGATCCCTGGACGTGTACTTATGGCGGATAGTTCCCAACCTTTTCGTGGGCTCAGTCAATTTGGCGAAACATTTGCGGAAGTCTTTCAAGGGCTAATTGTGCCGCACCCCCTTTTGCAGTCCGTGTCACTTATCGATTCCCCTGGCGTTCTCGAGGCGGCGGGCGATATCCATTCACGGCGGTATGACTATGTTAAAGTGTGCCGATGGTTTGTAGAAAAAAGTGATCTTGTGTTTTTTCTCTTTGACCCGACGAAGTTAGACGCCGGGACGGAGCTTCGCATGGTGTTTAAGCATGCCCTGCGGGGTCATGAAAGTAAAATTCGCATTGTGTTAAATAAAGCCGATTCCGTTGGGCCACAAGAACTATTGCGTGTATACGGTGCTCTTTTTTGGAATCTTTCGGGTCTTATCAGTACGACGGAACCACCACGTGTTTACATCTCAAGTTTTTGGGACCAACCATATCAAAAAGACACCGATCACTGTCTTTTCACGGATGAAAAGTCCGATCTTCTCTATGATCTTACGGAATTAGTACCGCTACAATCCCTGGATCAGCGGGTGAGTTCAGTGATGCTGCGAGCTAAACATGTTTTGATCTTTGCACTTGTGTGTGCCAGTTTCAAGTCACGAATGCCTTGGCTTTTTGGAAAGGAAAAGGCCCGTGCAGAGTTCTTTGCGCAGCTGCCGCAAATTTCAGAGGATCTTGCGAATACGTTCCGTCTTGGCCTCACGGACTTCCCCACGCGCGAAGAGATGTCGGATTTCTTGTCAAGGGTTCAAACCGACGACTTCTACGGTATGGATCACCTACGAAAGAAGGGGTGGCCACAACTGTTAAAGCGGACGATTGAGGAGGATCTTCCCGCGCTTCTCAACCCAATTAAACACACGGAGGTGGTGGATCCGCGCGATCGCAAGCATGCCATTATGATGCAACGCAATTACATCAAGCAAATGTCGAACCAGTTGGCCGGCCAGCGTGGGATACAAGGGGGTCTGGGACAGCAGCAGGCACGGGGACACCGCGTTCAAAC
>NW_914725.1:0-1435 GCF_000209065.1 Trypanosoma cruzi
TATTTTTCTGAAATTTTCCCCAATAACAATTATTGAATTTCCTTCAATATTGTATTATGAAAAAAAGCATACAAAAATTTGATGTCATCATTGGTAAGACTATCAGAAATTCCATCAACACGATGTTGGCCAAACAAAACATTCTCATAAAGACGCAAAAAATCCTCCGTCTGGCTGGATGGTAACGCATTTTCGACACATGATAAACAACACCGCATAGACATTAGGCAGGCCGAATCACCATATTGTTTGCGGAATATTTGCCTCGTTTCCGCAAGCATAGACAAACAATCCGCCCGTACATCTCGATCATTGGCAACAACTGCAGGCAGTACAAAGGAGGGCGGTTTCACCTCTTTGTTTTCATGTTCTTTTAGGCCAATCTCTATAATTTTCCTTCCAACATTTCCTTCTGGTTTACTCAAAAAATGAGCTCCATCAAACCTAATTTGATTCTCAGCTCTCCATAATCTTCGTGCGCGCCGTGTCGTGCGGTAAAGAAGTTGCACCACCGTAAAAACAAATAGCCCAATGGCTGTAGCAAAAGAAACTACCACCTCCGCATAAACCAGTTCTGTGGCCGCCTGCTTTGGAGGCGGTTCCGT
Source organism: Trypanosoma cruzi (assembly GCF_000209065.1). Taxonomy (NCBI): domain Eukaryota; phylum Euglenozoa; class Kinetoplastea; order Trypanosomatida; family Trypanosomatidae; genus Trypanosoma; species Trypanosoma cruzi. The sequence goes on from NW_914725.1 coordinate 606, forward strand.
AAGGCTCGATGACGACATTGAAAGACTAAGCAAAACGAATGAGTAAAAAGGCAATTTTCTATTCCCTAGCCTCCCGGGCGCGCTCGCAGGATATGGGTTTGAGAAGCAAAGGCGGAATAAAAAGAAAAAAAGAAAAAGGGAAAAGGTCAAGCAAAGTCAACACCAAAAAAAAAAAAGAAAAAGGAGGGCCCGAAGGATGTTTCTCGACGGCGGCGGCTGTTTTGCGCGGGGCCCGGACGGGTTTGAAGACCTGGGGAGCGGCGTGTCGCGGGACGGTTTTGCGATGCGCACTCGCGTGTTCCGGGCCCGCGGGGAGGCCGCAGCTCGTTTTTTTCTTTTTTTTCTTGCGTTGGCTTTGTTTGTGCTTTTCTCTTTTTTTTTTTTCCTTTACTTTTGTTTTTTTTGGTTATTTGCGAAGGTCCATTTTTTCTTGGCGTCGGAATTCTAGGGATTAGAAAAAAAATGGCAGAGGAGCAGGAAACGCCGTTTCGCGCGGTGATGGATGCTACTGGTTTTTTTGTTAAAGTTGAGACCGTGGACGGAGCCATTTATACGGGAAAACTTTCTCGCCTGGATATGCTTCACGGTGATGTTGAACTAAGCGATGTGCGTTGTCAAAGGCGTGATTCTTCACTCTCAATAGAGTGTCGTGTTTTTCTGAAAGGTGCAAATATCCGTTTAATACATCTTCCTTCGGAGATAAGAAAAGCCACGTATCTGGAATGGGAAAATCCAAACGTTCAAAAGGACCTCAAGAAAAGTTTGAAATTGCGACGGCCAAGGGGAGTTAAAAAGGATCGATCAAGGAATAAAACGATGAAAAAAAGTAA
>NW_914726.1:0-1435 GCF_000209065.1 Trypanosoma cruzi
CTGCTTGGAGGAATTTCGCGAGCTCTTGCCCGACAATGGTGCTGCAGTCGGCGGATCGTTTTCGAGCGGCTGCTGCACCACACGCTGTGGTCTAAATTTTTGTTTCGAATTATGAATGGCGGGAGTCAGAGGCACTCTCTTTCAATGTATGTTTGCGTGTGCACACACTGGACACCAAACAACCCTGAATTATCCGCTGCTTGGAGGAATTTCGCGAGCTCTTGCCCACAATGGTGCTGCAGTCGGCGGATCGTTTTCGAGCGGCTGCTGCACCACACGCTGTGGTCTAAATTTTTGTTTTGAATTATGAATGGCGGGAGTCAGAGACACTCTCTTTCAATGTATGTTTGCGTGTGCACACACTGGACACCAAACAACCCTGAATTATCCGCTGCTTGGAGGAATTTCGCGAGCTCTTGCCCACAATGGTGCTGCAGTCGGCGGATCGTTTTCGAGCGGCTGCTGCACCACACGCTGTGGTCTAAATTTTTGTTTCGAATTATGAATGGCGGGAGTCAGAGGCACTCTCTTTCAATGTATGTTTGCGTGTGCACACACTGGACACCAAACAACCCTGAATTATCCGCTTCTTGGAGGAATTTCGCGAGCTCTTGCCCACAATGGTGCTGCAGTCGGCGGATCGTTTTCGAGCGGCTGCTGCACCACACGCTGTGGTCTAAATTTTTGTTTCGAATTATGAATGGCGGGAGTCAGAGGCACTCTCTTTCAATGTATGTTTGCGTGTGCACACACTGGACACCAAACAACCCTGAATTATCCGCTTCTTGGAGGAATTTCGCGAGCTCTTGCCCACAATGGTGCTGCAGTCGGCGGATCGTTTTCGAGCGGCTGCTGCACCACACGTTGTGGTCTAAATTTTTGTTTCGAATTATGAATGGCGGGAGTCAGAGGCACTCTCCTTCAATGTATGTTTGCGTGTGCACACACTGGACACCAAACAACCCTGAATTATCCGCTTCTTGGAGGAGTTTCGCGAGCTCTTGCCCACAATGGTGCTGCACTCGGCGGATCGTTTTCGAGCGGCTGCTGCACCACACGCTGTGGTCTAAATTTTTGTTTCGAATTATGAATGGCGGGAGTCAGAGACACTCTCCTTCAATGTATGTTTGCGTGTGCACACACTGGACACCAAACAACTTTGAATTATCCGCTTCTTGGAGGAGTTTCGCGAGCTCTTGCCCACAAGGGTGCTGCACTCGGCGGATCGTTTTCGAGCGGCTGCTGCACCACACGTTGTGGTCTAAATTTTTGTTTCGAATTATGAATGGCGGGAGTCAGAGGCACTCTCTTTCAATGTATGTTTGCGTGTGCACACACTGGACACCAAACAACCCTGAATTATCCGCTGCTTGGAGGAGTTTCGCGAGCTCTTGCCCACAAGGGTGCTGCAGTCGCGGATCGTTTTCGAGCGGCT
>NW_914727.1:0-1435 GCF_000209065.1 Trypanosoma cruzi
AAAGCAGATGCTCCAGCGCCGCCTCCTGCCGCTCCCTCCGCCGGTGTTGTTGCTGCTCGGTGGCCGCTGGCAGCTGTAAGGGTGCATCCGCGCGGTAGCCGCCTTCACGCACAGCAGTGCACACTGCGCACCACGCCTCCTCGCAGGGCAGCGGCTGCCGCCAGTACGCCAGCTCCTCCTCCACCCGGAGCGCCTCCTGCGCAACGCGAAGAACCGCCACCACATTGGGAAGACCGCTCGATTCGCAAAGATCAGCGGATGGAAGCACACGTGCAAACCGCTTCAGTGTCTGCATCAGGCGGGCGCGGTTCTTCTGAATGGCCCTGCCACGCCGCAAGAGATCGGCGCGGAACAATGGCGTGAGGGCCTCCGCACGCGCAAGCGCCTGCTGCTGGCGGATGCGGTCACACGCAGCGGCCACACGTCGCCGCAGGCCCCCTCGGTGGCTCGCAGCCTCCTGTATCGCCGTGTCAACTTCTCGCTGAAGGCTCTCAGTGAAAGCGGCGACCATGTTCCCTCCCTGCTCCTCCGCACCCTCGCCTTGCTCCCGTCCCACACCCCTGTCCCAACTGCCACCCCCCTCTAGTTTTCACTTCCCCCTACGGCTGCACAATCCCTGTCCGATGCCACTGCCACCTGCGGGCATCAAAATGGAGAAAAAAAGTGCAAAAAGAAAAAAGGTAGTAAGACGCTAGAACCGGGGGAGCCACCCTCGATCCGGCGCTGCAGCCTAAAAGAAAAGGGCTAAACCGTAGCGCAACAAGGGGACACACACACACACATGCACACAACCGCACGGCCCCCTCCACACAGAGAGAAGGAAGCAAAGAGAACACAGCAGCGAATGAAGGGCGTCCGATCGCTAGTGGTAGCCGGTCACCGCGGCCGCTCCAGTGCCTGCCTTGGAGCTTCCAATCCGCTGCATCTCGGTGTTTGCCCGAAGTATCTCCTCACGCGATGTCTCCAGAACCATGCCGCCCATCACCATTTCCATCACCAACAGCTGTACCCTGTCCGAGTGGAAAATCAGATCTAGTTCACACACGTTCTCGAAGGTGCGGTCGAGCGCCTCCACTAACACCTGGATGAGATCGAGTATCGCCAGCTGGGACTCGCTGCTGTCCACAATGAATACAAAGCAAAGCGTGGCGTAGTGGCGGTACACCACACGGGTATCGGGGGTGGGCCAGTCGCGGAAGTTGTCCACAAAGTTGCAAAGATCGGCGCTGCGCCGCGAGATGAGGCGATGAATGCGGCGCACTAGCTCCTGCTGGAGGCCCAGTGGAATGTCCTTTTCATACACGTTCAGCAGACGGATCTTCCCCGCCGTGTTGATGATGATGACGGCCTTGATCATGCTTCGCGCCACCTTAACGACCAGATGATCCCTGCTCCTGCCGTCCTTTTCCTCGCTGGCTTCACGCTCCAAAAAAAA
>NW_914728.1:0-1436 GCF_000209065.1 Trypanosoma cruzi
TATCCGCTGCTTGGAGGAACTTCGCGAGCTCTTGCCCACAAGTGTGCTGCAGTCGGCGGATCGTTTTCGAGCGGCTGCTGCACCACACGTTGTGGTCTATGTTTTTGTTTCGAATTATGAATGGCGGGAGTCAGAGGCACTCTCTTTCAATGTATGTTTGCGTGTGCACACACTGGACACCAAACAACCCTGAACTATCCGCTGCTTGGAGGAATATCGCGAGATCTTGCCCACAAGGGTGCTGCACTCGGCGGATCGTTTTCGAGTGGCTGCTGCACCACACGTTGTGGTCTAAATTTTTGTTTCGAATTATGAATGGTGGTGGTCAGAGACACTCTCTTTCAATGTCTGTTTGCGTGTTCACACACTGGACGCCAAACAACCCTGAACTATCCGCTGCTTGGAGGTATTTCGCGAGACCTTGCCCACAGGGGTGCTGCAGTCGGCGGATCGTTTTCGAGCGGCCGCTGCACCACACGCTGTGGTCTATGTTTTTGTTTCGAATTATGAATGGTGGGAGTCAGAGACACTCTCTGTCACTATCTGTTTGCGTGTTCACACACTGGACGCCAAACAACCCTGAACTATCCGCTGCTTGGAGGAATTTCGCGAGATCTTGCCCACATGGGTGCTGCAGTCGGCGGATCGTTTTCGAGTGGCTGCTGCACCACACGCTGTGGTCTAAATTTTTGTTTCGAATTATGAATGGTGGTGGTCAGAGACACTCTCTGTCACTATCTGTTTGCGTGTTCACACACTGGACGCCAAACAACCCTGAACTATCCGCTGCTAGGAGGAATTTCGCGAGATCTTGCCCACCATGGGTGCTGCAGTCGGCGGATCGTTTTCGAGCGGCTGCTGCACCGCACGTTGTGGTCTAAATTTTTGTTTCGAATTATGAATGGTGTGGTCAGAGACACTCTCTTTCAATGTCTGTTTGCGTGTTCACACACTGGACGCCAAACAACCCTGAACCATCCGCTGCTTGGAGGAATGTCGCGAGATCTTGCCCACAAGGGTGCTGCACTCGCCGGATCGTTTTCGAGCGGCTGCTGCACCACACGCTGTGGTCTAAATTTTTGTTTCGAATTATGAATGGTGGTGGTCAGAGGCACTCTCTTTCAATGTCTGTTTGCGTGTTCACACACTGGACGCCAAACAACCCGGAACTATCCGCTGCTTGGAGGAGTTTCGCGAGATCTTGCCCACAAGGGTGCTGCAGTCGGCGGATCGTTTTCGAGCGGCTGCTGCACCGCACGTTGTGGTCTAAATTTTTGTTTCGAATTATGAATGGTGGTGGTCAGAGACACTCTCTTTCAATGTCTGTTTGCGTGTTCACACACTGGACGCCAAACAACCCTGAACCATCCGCTGCTTGGAGGAATGTCGCGAGATCTTGCCCACAAGGGTGAACACTCGCCGGATCGTTTTCGAGC
>NW_914730.1:0-1437 GCF_000209065.1 Trypanosoma cruzi
ATGCAGAAGCAAAAAGATAAAGTCACAACGCAATTGAATACGACGAAAAAAGCATCTGCCGGTGGTTTAGCGGAAAAAACAGCAACATTCATCTCTGCAAATGGAAATGGCGATGTCCAGAATAAGGAGGATGAGGATGATGCTCGGCAGCCCATACCCAACAGAGTGCAGGACGACGCCGAAGCTGGCAATACCAACGTCGCTCCTACAGTCAGTGAGGCAGCACCTCAAACAGTAGAAACAGTCACCACCCGAAAACGTGAGACAAACGAGACTGGTGACAGTGACGGCAGCACCGCGGTGTCGCACACCACCTCCCCTCTTTTTCTTCTTCTTGTTGCGTGTGCGGCTGCTGCTGCGGTGGTGGCCGCGTGAGAGTGAGTGTGAGAGAGCCGTGCACCGCCCGCACACACACTCGTCCTTCTCTCACTCTCTGTGTGTGTCCCCTTGCATGGACTCTTGCCCTCACCTCACCCCACGAGGCACACACAATAATGTGCCCATTGTATATATGCATGCACACCCATGCAGGCCCGTTGGTGCTCTCTTTTGCACGACACGCACCGCTGCCGTCCTGCCTGGCTGCATGGGCGGAGCACCGTAACTGTTTCTGTTTTGTTTCCATTGCATTGAGTGGGCGACCTCTCTCTCTCTCTGTGTGTGTGTTTTGCTTTACGGGAGCAATGAGAGTGTGTGTGCGCTGGTCGTCCCACGCTTTTTTTTGTTTTGTTTTCATTGTGTTGTTGAGTGCACCCATTCCGCCGGCTGCGTGCGTGTGATGGTAAGAGTAATCTGCGTGTGTGCTATCCGCTTCTCCCTATCTTTGCTTTGTTGGGACTCTCTTGTGCCGCACAGCTGCTCTGCAAGTATACACACTGACAAGCGCACTAGCAGATGCACACGCCATGTTGCGCACGCTGTGGGGCGGCGTGAACGCTGAGGACGCACGCACGTACACGATTCTGGCTGCGGCTGCCCTTGCGAGGAGGGATGACGGATGACCGCGATTTGTTATGTTGCCGTGCTGCGAGCGTGATTTCCTAGGCTTGCTGCCCATGGGCGGCGTGGCGTTTTGGTGTCTGGGATTATTGCGGATGGGCTTCAGCCCAGCAGCTGCACGGATTGACGTGTTCCTCCCGCTGTTCGTACGCCGACGGAGGATTCTCCGGCTGTGCGGGGCGATGTGCGGGTGCGTTGGAAGAGACAAGAGTAAAACGACTGGCGGCAGCGCGTGTGTGCCGTGAAGGGCGGCTGTGTTTTTTTATCCTGCTGGTTTTTCTTTTTGTGAGGGCGTTGTTCAGTGTGTGCTGACGCGTGACGAATAACGACGTGCCGGGCGTGGCTCCTGCTGCTGCTGCTGGTGATGACCGTCGCTGTGTGTTCCCGCTGCATTGTTCATCCTTTCCCGTTTCATGTGTCTGCGTGCGTGAGTTGTTG
>NW_914731.1:0-1437 GCF_000209065.1 Trypanosoma cruzi
TCACGCTCCCATTTCGTCCAGAGCTACCGACCATTGGTCACTTTCCGCAGCCATCACTGCCCACATGTGTCCAGCAGTCACCGCGCCATCACCGGCAGGCCGCACACGCACCTCCGTCGCAGCAGCTGCCGCACACACGCACAAGAAACAGCACATCAGTGCAGGCAGCAACAGGACGCAGAGCACACGGCCAGTCATCATCACAAACAGTTTAGCCACTTAACGCCTTGGAGCCAACCTGCAATAGCATGTGAAAACAAAAGGAGACACAGCCGCTACACCACGCACAGCCACCGCACAGCAACAAATGGCAGCACCCCAGCAGCAGCAGCGCACACACCACGAGACACATGGAATCAGTACAATTGCAGAGCTCGCACACCGCCCTGCAAACAAGAATAATAAAAAAAAAACACAAGAAGAAGCAATGAAAATTGAACAAAAAAAAAAGAAAAACCAAACCCAGAGCTCCAGTGCGCATGCATATGAGTGTGTCTGTGATGCGTTCAGCGTGACGGATGTGGGAAGCAACGCGGAGCACACAGCATGGCAGCTGAAGCAAATGAAGCAAAACACAATCATTATAATTACTCTTATTTATTACATCGGACAACAATACACGCACACAAATCCCCGCGGTTGAGTGATGGCACACACAGCCCGCATACACCTCTTCAGCCCAGAGCGGTGTACGCCAGCGCAGATGCGGCGAGCAGCAGCGGAGCACAAACCCATGCAGAGCTGCTGAGGCTGCCGTCGATTTCGCGCAGACGTGACGGTGTGCTGGTGGTCGTCGTTGTGGTTGGCGCCTCTGTGTTCCTGGCCGTATTACTAGGTGCCTCTGTTGTAGTGATTTCTGCTTCTGGTTCCTGTGCTTTAGTGTTCGGCAAATTTTGAGTCTGTGCCGTGCTTGGTGCATTATCGGTCCTCATACTTTGTGTCTGTGCATTATCGGTCGGATGTGGAGATTCTCCCGTACCGGTTGCCTCACCTGTTGACTTTGGCTCTGGGGGCAGTGGAATGGAGACAGCGGGATTCGGTGCGACATTAGCACTCCCGCCACTGCTGGGTCGTGGCGCACCTTGCGATCCCGCTGGAGGCTCTCTCTTTTCATTGCCGTTTTTGTCCAAGAAGTCATCACCGCCATCTTTTGTGGTGTGGTCGGCTTCGTGTTGCGCTCCGGGTTCTCCTTCTTCGTCGCCTTGCGGTGCTTCCTTCGCCGTCTCTGACACCTGTGACTGTCCCGTGACGGTTTGTTCCGAAGCCTGACTGCCCTGGGAGGAACTCCCGCCAACAGCATGCACTCCACCTGCTGCCTGCTGAGATGAGTTGGGGAGTGGGGATGTTGTGCCTGCAGCGGGCCCTCCGCCCAAAGGCTCCTGTCCACTTGCATGGGTCTGGGAATCGGACACGTCACCAGTGTCAGAAGGATTGGAA
>NW_914732.1:0-1437 GCF_000209065.1 Trypanosoma cruzi
GGAGAACTGGCCTGACGGTGCCATTCTTCTTGTTATTCAGCTTGCCAATGCCACAATTGGGTGGTATGAGACAATCAAGGCAGGCGACGCTGTGGCTGCGCTGAAGAACTCACTGAAGCCCGTGGCGACCGTCCACCGTGACGGAGCATGGCAGCAGCTGGATGCCGCGCTGCTGGTGCCTGGTGATCTTGTGAAGCTCGCATCCGGCTCCGCGGTGCCTGCCGATTGCAGCATCAACGAGGGTGTGATTGACGTGGACGAGGCGGCGCTGACGGGTGAGTCGCTTCCCGTGACGATGGGAACGGACCACATGCCCAAAATGGGCTCAAACGTTGTGCGCGGTGAGGTGGATGGAACGGTGCAGTACACTGGACAAAACACCTTTTTTGGCAAAACTGCGGTGTTGCTGCAGTCAGTGGAATCCGATCTTGGAAATATTCATGTGATTCTCTCACGAGTGATGGTGGTGCTGACAAGTTTCTCATTTACTTTGTGCCTTATCTGCTTTATCTACCTACTTGCTGAGTTTTACGAAACATTTCGCCGTTCGTTACAGTTTTCCGTCGTGGTGCTTGTGGTGTCCATTCCGATTGCCCTTGAGATTGTCGTGACGACGACGCTGGCTGTGGGCTCAAAGAAGCTGTCGAGGCACAAGATCATTGTGACGAAGCTGACCGCAATTGAGATGATGTCAGGTGTGAACATGCTGTGCTCCGACAAGACGGGGACGCTGACGCTGAACAAAATGGAGATTCAGGATCAGTGCTTTACGTTTGAGAAGGGCCACGACCTGCGCTCCGTGCTTGTGCTGGCCGCACTTGCTGCGAAGTGGCGTGAGCCCCCTCGTGACGCCCTGGACACAATGGTGCTGGGGGCTGCGGATTTGGACGAGTGTGACAACTACACACAGACTGAATTTGTGCCGTTTGATCCGACAACGAAGCGCACGGCCGCCACCCTTGTGGACAAGCGAACGAACGAGAAGTTCAGCGTGACGAAGGGCGCGCCACACGTGATTATCCAGCTGGTGTACAACCAGGACGAGATCAATGACCAGGTGGTTGAAATCATCGACAGTCTTGCCGCGCGTGGTGTCCGTTGCCTCTCTGTGGCGAAGACGGACTCGCAGGGCCGCTGGCACCTGTGCGGCATTCTGACGTTTCTTGACCCCCCACGCCCAGACACGAAGGAAACGATCCGCCGGAGCAAGCAGTACGGTGTGGACGTGAAGATGGTTACAGGCGACCATGTGCTGATTGCGAAGGAGATGTGCCGCATGCTTAACCTTGACCCGAACATCCTAACGGCCGACAAGCTGCCCAAGGTGGACGTGAATGATCTGCCGGATGACCTGGGCGAAAAGTACGGGGAGATGATGCTTGGTGTGGGTGGGTTTGCGCAAGTGTTTCCTGAGCACAAGTTTATGATTGTTGAGGC
>NW_914733.1:0-1437 GCF_000209065.1 Trypanosoma cruzi
ACACGCGCCGTCGTCGTATTCGATGCTCGACGCACTCCAAGAGCTGTTCTGTACGGAAAACACGGAGCCGCTGCTGACACGCAGGTCCGAGGCAAGAGCGTACATCACGTGCACCCGCGACCTGACAACGCAGTTGTCCATGTAGAATACGCTGGACAGGTTGGCGCAAAGGCCGCGCTCCACGAGGATCGCAGCGCACGAGCTCCCGCCACACACCAGCGTCGACCGCGTCATGACAAACCGCGTCGACAGAAGCCGGACGCCGTCCAGAACTAGTGCGGGGCCGTACCGGGATTCCTCGTGGCCAGGGGTCGTCGGCACGTACTGCGACCCGCCGACCGTCGCACGCAGCGTTGAGTTCGCCATCAGCACACTAGAGTGCAGCGGCATCGCGCCATGCAGCACGATCGTGCCCTCCAGCGACGTCACATTCGTCATGTTGACAAGGGCGTGGGGCATCAGGCGCGCCGTGCTCTCGCTGAGGCCACCAATCCGCAGCTGCGCACCGCCCGCAAGCACGCAGTGGCGCAGCGTCACGTTCAGCGCGTCAGCGAACGCGTCCATCCAGAAGAGGTCCACCGCCACAGTGATCGGCCCACTGAACACCACCGAGTCGAAGCACGCCGTCGCCCGCCCACCGCCAACCGTCACCGACTCCGTCAGCGTCACGCCACCCACGCAGCCCTGCGCACCGCCACCACCGCCGCCGGCCCTCGCAACCGGCACGTCGAACGGCAGGCATGCCTCGCCCACGCCGCCGGCACGGCAGCTGCACACGCACTCGGTGAACGACGCCGTCAGCGCATCAAAGCACGCCAGCGCTGCCGCACAGCCGTCACACGGCACCACGCTCACGGAGGGCAGGCCGGCCATGCGGTAGTCGCCGCTGCTCTGCAGCACCCGGCCGCCGGCACGGTTGCACTGCACCCACACGACGCCGCTCGTGATCGTCGGCCCGGAGACAAGCGTCGCGCCGGTGGCAGCGCAGCGCGCAATCGACACGGCGCCGCCGCTCAGCGTCACACCCGACAGCGACGCCACAGACAACGCCTCGCCCACCGCCCACACGTCGTGCAGCTCCAGCCACCCGCCGGCACTGACCGCCCCACCGTCGCAGCGCACCAGCGACGACGCAGCAGACCCCTTGACGCCCACGAAGCGCAGCACCGAGTCGGACACCGCAAGGCGCTCGCCAAGCACAAGGCCGCCGCCACTGCTCACAACCGACACGTTCGTCACGGAGAACACCGAGTGGCTCCGCAGACTGAGACACGACGAAGACGCCACATGCATCGCGGACGCGGTCGGACCGCCCGACGCCTCCAGCAACACGCCGTCAAGCACCACCGCGCTCGACAGCAGGTCCACACCGCCGCCAACGTACACCGCCGACCCGCCCGCCTGCAACGACCTCAGCACAGTGCTGCTCACACGCAG
>NW_914734.1:0-1437 GCF_000209065.1 Trypanosoma cruzi
ACACGATTCCCTCAACCCAACGCCAAAAACACTATCCAAGAAAAACAACAACAAAATAATCTTTTGGGCCGCTGGCCGAATCATGCAGTTTAGCAATAATAAAGCCCAAACAAGATAGGGAAAAGTAAGGTAAAGCAGAGGCGGTTAATTGCCTAGATGTTCTCTTCTGGTTAAATATATATATGTGTATATTCTTTTGACCGCCCAAATGACCTTTTGAACTCAGGAATTGAAATATGTTTATTACTTACGAGGCGGCGGAATTTAGGACTCCTCCAACCACAAGACACCCCGCCGCGAGCGGTGGAAACCAAAGGGGGTTGGGTAGGAAGGTGAAAATGAAAATAAAAGTAAAAAATTGTCCGGCCGCTATCGTTTCCCTGCTCCCAACGTGGTACCGTTGAAACCCCAAAACAAAAAAAAATAATAATAATGCACTAATAAAAAAAAAACAAAAAAAAACGATTCATTCAATACCCTTTACGTAGCAGCACCTGTTCGCACGTGTTCCCCAATAGTTTCTGTGCTCTACCAGATCTACTGCTTTAGTGTGAATCCGTTTAAGAACGGATCCGTTGGGTCAAACAGCATGGTGTTGAAACCCATGATAAAAGCCTTTCCAGTAATTTCTGTCGTTACAACGAGCATCCCTTCCTCGGCATCTTTGGTCACCGGCACCTTCACCCCCGGTATTCGCTCCTCCCCAAGTACCCTGCCCTGGAAGAGTGAGCCGAGTATGCTCTCGTACACAAAAGTCTCTCCGATGCGAAGCTGGCCTTTGGCATAAAGTGTTGCCATCTTGGCGCTGGTGCCTGTCCCACATGGAGAGCGATCCGCCTGGCGATTGCCAAATATCACAACGTTCTTGTATTTTGCCTCCGGGTTCGTTGGCGGACCGTATATCTCAACACAGTCCACAGTGTTAATATGGGGCAGCTGAGGGTGCTGAACCTTCACACTGCGATTGATTTCAGTACGCAGAAGTTCTCCTGCCTCCTGCAGCCTGGAGAGGTTTTGAACGGAGATATCAATTCCCAAGTGCTCCGCGGGAACAATGGCGAAAAAATTGCCTCCAAATGCAATATCAACCCGTACCTCACCATAGGGCTTTGGCAAAACAATCACCACATCCTGCTGATACAAAAATGAGGGCACATTGATAATACTCGCATTTGACACCTCACTCTCAGTGCCACTCTGAAGGTGTGCCGTACCGCGCACCAACCCCGCAGGTGTGTCCAGGACAACCGGAACATTTGTTGCCTTCGCCGGCACGCTCAAAATTCCCGTTTCCACTGCCGCCGTAACCGCTGCAATTGAGTTATGTCCACACATATTTAAATAGCCACCGGTATCCATGAATACGATGCCCAAGTCAGCGCCTTCTTCAATAGGGTCAAATAAAAAGGCTCCAAACATATCATCATGACCACGTGG
>NW_914735.1:0-1437 GCF_000209065.1 Trypanosoma cruzi
AAAAGATGCAATCGTTTAATAATGAAGCCAAAAAAAGGAAACATAGAAAAGAAAGTCTTCATGCGGGTTCCCATAAAGATGTTTCCCCCGACTTATTGCTCCTCACTTACATTTCTTGGCTTCTGTAACACCACCTTTGACGGAACAAGCTTCTCGATCGGGCCGTCCACAACAAGCGACAGCTCCATCAGGTGGGCAAGAAGAGCGTGCCACGCCGGATACCTTGAGAGAAGTTGTACGTTTCCCATAATGATAAGTCCCCGCTTTGCACGAGTTATGGAAACGTTGAGCCGCCTCCAGTCAACCACAAAACCTATCCCTTGGCGATGGTTGCTACGGACGCATGAGAGAATAATGAACTCCTTTTCTCGGCCCTGAAAAGCATCGACAGACGAAACCTCAACGCGTTCATAAGCCGTCCTCGGCAGAGGACCGCAACGCACAAGATAATTCATCACGTACCGGCACTGACCTCCGTACGGAGTAATGACTCCGATATCATCCGGCTTCACTTTGCCATCCCGTATGAGTTTTGTGATAATGCGTTCAGTTAGCGCAGCCTCGGCTCGATTCAGGTAGGAGCTGCCGTTCGCACTTAGCTCCTCAGACCCCGTCGTGTTGTAAAAAAAAATTGGTCTCGTGGGATCTGGCCACGGAAACACCCGCGATGCATCGCGCTGTTCTTCTGTTAGACCATTTTGCAGGGTGCCCTCGTAGAATTGGTCGGATGGGAACAGGGACAAAGCCGGGTGCATGCGATACTGCACATCAAGTCTCACTGCTCGGTGGCCTGTCATCAGCAGTCGTTCAAACAAACTACGACGAAGTCCGGCCCTTTCCGCAGGAAGTGAAAAAACAAGAGGGCGTAGCTGGCAATGATCACCCACCAAAAATACTTGCTTCGCGCCACGCACCAGAGGTACAAGTGTTTCCGGCTCGGTCCCTTGTGTTGCTTCGTCGATCAGAACGTACTGGAAGCGCATTTTCCCCAGCCGCCTATCCGCGGCTCCAATGCAGGTGCAGCAGATCACATCCGCACCACCAAGGAGCGCTTCTTCAATATCCCTTACAGAATCATTATATATTTTTTGCTCCTGCTCATCCAACACTTCACCCGCCAACTTCAGTTCAAGAAGCTGCCTCAATCGCCTGTTGCCACTGCTCGAAGCAATAAACTCCTCCACCTGACTGTCCAAGCCGAGGTGTTTGACAGAGCTAGGCACCAATTCACGGTAGTGAGCATGCAGGCGTACCGTTTTCAAGCCGGCTGCCGATATCCTCTCGGCCAGTTGGTCAACGGCAACATTGCTTGGGGCGCAAACAAGAATTTGGGACCGAATTCGAAGATTTACCTCAAGAACAATAGCAACGCTGGTCGATGTCTTGCCTGTGCCGGGCGGACTTGAATGAGCGTCAGTGGGTTTCTCAATGCTGTTC
>NW_914736.1:0-1437 GCF_000209065.1 Trypanosoma cruzi
AGTTACTTGATAAGTCCCAGCTTTTGATGGATCAAATCAGTTCTGTCTTAAGTGACGGAGAGTGCAACTATGAAGATCGCCTGCATCGAATTGCCACGGTGTTGAATGGATTTGAGTTAACTTGTCGTGCCATGTTGGCCTCTACGGAGCATGTTCGTGTGGTGAATATCCGACAGATGATTGGGCAGGTGATGATGGATTACGGCGCCCAGTGCGTCTCCAGCGGTGTGGCCGTTCGTCAGCGCTTTGAGGGACTTTACGCGGAAAACGCATATCTCAATGCAAAGCTGTTGCCGGAGTGTCTGCGGTATGCGATGAGTAACTGCACCCAACACCTGGATGATGTGCAGGTGACAATCACAGTCAAGATTACCGAAAATAACGGCATGGATTTTTTGGAGATTGAGTTTCACGACAACGGCCCCGGATTTCCTGTGGATCTTCTGGACGAAATCCATGAAGGACGTTTTTCTGAGAAGTATGCACAAGTGCCCCGTGTGCGTGCGGCCATGGAGCGGCAGGGAGGAAGTATGATTATAGAGTCTGTGCCTGGCAACACGAATGTGAGATTTATCGTCCCTTTTGTTCCCGTAAAGGAGAGATTAAATGACATGCTGGAGCACCGCGTAAAGGAGTTTGACAACTCCATGAGTCTGAGCTGTGTGGGCAGTGTTACTCAAGCGAGTGGCAATACATCTGCGAGCAGTTTCACTCTTCAGAGCTGCAGGCGTCCTCCCGTTTGGAAACAGACTTTCACGACTGTCGTTGTGGAGGATACACCGGCTCATCGAAACATGTTATGTCGTTTTCTTTGGGAACAAAAGCATGCCGTTCTCCCTGCATACAAATTGGATGACATTGAGCAGTTGATAGATGTTGTGGATATTCTTTTTATTGATCCACATCAATCCATCTTTGGGGAAACCAATGACACCCTTGACCCAGTTGCCCTGTTGCGTGAAAAGGCACGGCGAATGGCGGTTGTGGTAACAGGCGTAGAAATGGATGGTGAAAGTGCAAAAGCATACCAAACCGCTGGCTTTATTACGCTTAAAAAGCCATGTAACCCTATTCAAGCCCTTCAATGTATTCGTGAGGCGGAAGAAATGATTTCTCAATATAAAATGGAGGATGAACGGATCCTTCAGACTCGTGAGACACTCTCGAAGAACAGTCGTGGGGCATGGAAACGTGGAAAACTTCTTGGAAAGGGAATGTTTGGTGAGGTCTACGAGGCAACGGAGATCTTAACGGGCGGGAAGATGGCCGTGAAGGAAATGAAATTGAATAGACGAGATGTCCAGATTGAGCAATTTGTAAATGAAATCTCAGCCATGTGTAATCTGCGACATCCGAACATTATTCACTACTTCTATTGTGAAGAGAATAAAGAAGAAAACGTTATTCGTGTCTTTATGGAATATGGATCCGGTGGAA
>NW_914738.1:0-1438 GCF_000209065.1 Trypanosoma cruzi
TTGCTGCACGCACGAACAGCCGATCAACGCGGAGAGCTGCGCAGCCTTTTTGGCGGTAATAGTCTGCGTGGCGCCATCGACCCGACGGCAGCACGCCAGGATGCCGCGGTCCATGTTGCAAATGGATTGAACCCCGCTGGGCATGGCGATTCTGGGGCTACAAAAATTGCGGCGCGATAAGAGGCGAAGCAGGCGCGCCACTTGATAGAGGAAGGGATGGATCAATATATCCGTAGCCGGACTGACTGGAAGCAACGTGTTGTTTTTCGACTTGCGTGGATAACGGCGAGCTGTTGGCCCGAGATTGCGGCCTTAACCCCAACAATTCCACACTGGAGCCGGACGGGAACATAATTTTGGATTGGTCCGTGGCGCCGAGGACGGCGAAAGCGGATCCCCACTGCGCCTCACGGTCCGTCAGGATACGAGGGCAGGAGGACGCGTTAGACACCATAAAGTTATGCAGGACACTTCGACACAACGAGAAGCTCACGAATTTGACGGCTGCCCACGTGGAGCGAACCCTGGCTCCTTGGAATGCCACGGCGCATTCCACAAAACGGGGAGCGTTGAGGCACGCGACTCAAATTGTGGAGACATACGATTGGGACCCACACGTGATCTCGCAGTTGGCGGTGCACGTCGATCCGTTCGACCTTCCCCAGAATACTGTTCGATATTTGAGGAGGTACACCGCAATGCTGACCCAGGTGTCGTCGCTGGTCGCATTGATGTGAAGGGAGACACTGCGGAAGAGCAGGAACCCTGGTTGTGAGCGGAGGAGTGTTTTTCCATGATTTTTGGTATCATGCTGCTACAATAACAAGACGCACGACAAGGACGCGTCTGGCCACTCCACAAGAGGAACGAACCATCCCGCTACAACAACAAGTCAGCCTGCTCGTATTGAATCTGGAGTGGATCCAGAGCCGGTTGAACCCGGCCACCTTGGAGAGACTCATGCAATTGTGTGGACACGTTGGGCGGTCCCCTTTACCTTTATCCTCCTCCGGTAACGCGCGCTAAGGCTCACGGAGGATTCCAGTCGCTGACGTGCGATTAATGAAAGAAGCGGGAATAATCGAGGACGCTTCGTTTACAGTAACAAGCGGCGGATGGATGATGCCCTTTTCTGTGGTGGAGGAGAAAACCCACCGGTTCACGACGACGATGGATCGCGTGGCCACGCGACGAGAAGAGAGACGACCCTTACGAGGCTCATGCTCCTCTTTTACACATTTCCCATTATTTGCCACCTGTGATAACTGAGGCCGCTTCCTGCCTGGATTTAAAGGCATCCTTTTTTCTTTGTTGCTGCGGGGACTCGGCATCTCTTTTGATGCCGCGTGGAGGATGGCACGCTGGTGGAGCTGACACGGCTCCCAATGGGATACAAGGCCAGCCCAGAAATTCTCCAGATCATTATTACTTCGGCAAT
>NW_914739.1:0-1438 GCF_000209065.1 Trypanosoma cruzi
TCCTTCTTATGCCCAGCCGTTGGCGCACAGCCAGAGCGTCTGTACATTCCGGAAGCAGATGGTGCAGTGTTTTCTGCGGGCTAATTGTTGCGCTTGTGGAGGCTGGATGATCCTGCGGTAGCAGTGATTGCCTTCTGGCACTGCTGCTGCGGTGCCGATCAGCGTCTGGGTTTTGTGTGCAGCGATTTCTCTGCGGAGCTTTTTTTGTGTGGGGAAGACCGTGTCGCAGCAATCGCGGTGGAGGTCGGGAAGCGGTGGAGGGTGTTCCGGATGAAGGCACCGACAGTGACCGATGTGGTTCGTGTGTCCCACCAGTGTGGCGTCACAGTACGGGCATTTCTTCTTCCGACGCCGTGTGGAGGGCCGTCTCTCCACAGGCGGTGCATCGGCCTCCCTTGTCGTCGGGGGAACAGCCTCCGTCCCGGTGCAGTGGGATCATTGTTGGAGCGCATGAGAGCGGAGTGTTCCGGTGAGATGTTGCAGAAACGGCGTTGGCTCGTGCAGTCTCTCACAGTCCAGTACAGGCGACCCCAGAGCTCGGATTCCCCGCACCCTGCTCATGCAATGTTTGTCCGTTCCTGTTGGTCGAGGGCTTCCTGAGTAATCAGGTGCTTGCCGCCTGGATCTGATGGCCTGGCGCCGCCAAGCAGGTAGTGGTGGGTGTCCTAATGCATGGTGCTACGCCACTTGTTGGTGAGCTGGGTGTTAATGCATGTCAGCAGGTCCGTGCGCTGTATGGGTGCTATTCCATGTTCCGTGTAATGTCCGGTTGCCGTGGTCTTCGTCTAATGATCTGCAGGCTCGTTAACATGTACTCCGCAATGTTCGTAGCAAAACTGCAGCTGCACGGACCAGCCGGCACGCGTCAGCGACAAGAGACGCTGCCAGATCCGGTCCTCCGTCCAGTCGGTATGACTGCGCGGGCCCTTGGTGACGGCGGCTAGAAGGGAATGACTGTCTGTAACCACATGCAGGGTTTTTGCCTGTGCTGGATACGATGGACACTCAGCCTTTCCATGGCCGGGAGCAGTGCACTGGATTCCGTCGTGCGGCTGCATGGGCGTGTGCCGCAGTTGGTACTGGCCTTTTCTATTATTTCCGATGAATTGAGGGATGAAAGCAGTATTCCAACCCCGGCTGACCTGGGAACGTCTACACCGCCATCCGTTGCAAGTATCCACGAACGATGGCCGTGCGGCGCTAGAGCCTCTTCGCTGACTCTGCGCTTTTCCCTTATCAGCTCTTTTTCGTCGGTGATCGAGTGGTCCACCGGAAGCTCCACACCGATGGTGACCCGGTGAGCAGAGGCCGCGGACCAGGGAGGAATGGAGCCACGAATGAGCTGCTATTCGCGTGGTGAGTTCTCGGTGACGCCGTAGTCATGTGTGTGTGCATCCACGAAGGCGCAACGTTTGTCGAGAGATAACGGCGAAGTGCG
>NW_914740.1:0-1438 GCF_000209065.1 Trypanosoma cruzi
TCGTACACCCTCTGGCCATTCTCGCAGTCAACAATCATGAGAAGTGATCCCTCCCACTCGGTGATGCGGGGGTGGTAGCATTTCGCAGGGGACATGCCCTCAGATAGCGACCAGGTACTGCCGTTGTCCGTCGAGTAAATGATCATGGAGAAACCGTCATTTTCTGCTTCATTCCTCGCACTCACAGGAAACACAATGGTGCCATCCTCCATCAGAACACCTGAGCCACCAGAAGAAGCAAAATTCTTCAATCCAGCTTTGGGTGTCTTTAAAGTAGTCTGGCTTAACGATGTGGGTGAGCCCCACGTGATCCATCCACTCTGCTCGCCCGCCGTAGGCTTCGTGACATCACCCACAACCAGTTCCAGATCCAGGCTGTCCCGTTTCCAACTCCCACCACTTTCATTGAGCATGTCATAGCTTGTCGCAAGAAGAAACACCTTATTACCCTTCGTTGTTGTTGTGGGGTTGAACACAACACCCACACGATTCGTTCCATCCGTTGCATCAAGCACGGTGTGTGCCTTCCATGTACTTTCACTCACCTTTTCAACAAGAGTGGACCAATTCCACGAAGAGTCAATGTACTTCGCAACAAAATCAGAAGAAAGTGGCTTAAGTACTTTACCATTAACGGCATATTCGGCATACACGCGACCTTCGGCAAAAGCAGCAATTACTCCACCAGCGCTGACAAGAGAGGGTGAGGCAAATGAATCCCACTTCGTCCCTGGAGTACCTCCACCTTTCGACAGTACCGGCGTCGTCTGCGGCACAAATAGATCGACCCATTGCAGCCCCTGAACACTTCTTAAATCACTGTCGCCATCATTCTCCTTTGCGGCTGTAGCTCCACAGGTGGCGCGGCACATCATCACAACGAGGAGCAGCGCCGCAAAAGTAAACAAATGTCGGGACATGTTGGGCCTCTGCGGCTCACTCTCTCTTCCTTCCCTCCTCCTTCCGCTGGATCCGGTCACGCGGCGACGGTTGTGTGTGCGGGGTGCCATCACTGCAGCAACACGTGAGAGCATATAAATATGTGTGTGTGGGCGGTGTGTGTGCTGTTGGTCCTTTCAGAGCCTTACAATTTCACAGTAGTGATTAGCGTTTAGTCGTAACTTCCTTCTTGGAGGGGAGAAAAGTGAAAACAAGCCAAGCAAAGAGGTGAGACAGCGAGCACCGCCACCCATCCACAGTGAGTGGCATCACCATCATCCCCGCCACAGTCACTCCCAACAACAACAACTCACGCACACAGACACACGGAACAGCAGAAGGAAGATCACTGCACCGGGAACACACAGCGACGGTCACACCACCAGCAGGAGCCACGGCGGGTGCTTCTGCCACGCGTCAGCATACACCAGGCGACGCCCACACACACAAAATAACCAGCGGGAGGCGAAAGGCCACAACCGCCCTCCGCAGCACCCAC
>NW_914741.1:0-1438 GCF_000209065.1 Trypanosoma cruzi
TGATGCCTATCCGTCGGGGAAAGCGACAAGTAAAGGACTGCGGCGTGTACTTGGATGCGTCCCGTCCCTCTTGTTGCGGCCGTGGGTGTGCTGTGCCCATGGCCCTTCGTTGCGGTGCGACGGGATTTTCCTACCCATGTCTTCACCCTTGTGAGTGGTGGAGTGAATGGAGGGAGGCTGTGTGTGCGTGTGTGCGAGGTGCCCGTGTGAGTTGTGATTTCCTCCATTGTTATTTATTTGCCTCGGCTTTGTGTGATGGTCCTTTGGTTCTATTATGTGTGTTTTGCGATTGGCGGTAAATGAAGTGTGTGGACGAGCAGAAGACTAGGAGCTTGTGAACGGAATGCTCGCGAGGAAGGCTGGCTGCCCAAATACATGTATATCCTGATTGAAAGGATATATTTCTTTGGGAGTTTTTCCTATTTTATGAATCTTTTAGAAGACCCCGATGGTAGCAATCAGGGAACCGATAACTTCTGGATGAGTTTTAATTGCTTTTGTTTCTGCCGTCCCACCCGCCCCCTTTGTGGTTCTTACCTTGCGGCGGGGTCTTGAGGCTGGAGGAGCCCAAAGTCTTCCACTTTTTAGGTTGTGAATACATACATACACAAACACGCACACGTATATATATATATATATATATATATATATATATATGTACATGCACGTCCAATCCGAATGGAGCGATCAAGTTACGATAGTAGCCACCATAATGTGCATATATAAATATGCGCTCACTTGGTGTAAACTCCCATTGGGGATTTGGCGAACCCCCGTCCCCATTCCATTCACCCCTTCTCATTCCCTTCTTTTGTGAATCCTATTGACAGCCGCAGGTCTGGCCAGCGGCCCAGGTGAATATTCTAGGAGCTTTTTTTGTTTGTGTGCTTTTGCTTTTGTCGTCACGGCAATTTGGCTTCTGTTTTTTCTGTGATTTATTTTTTGAAATTTGGGGCGCTCTTGCCTGTGATGCTTGTGGTTTTTTTTTTTCTACCGTTGTTGTGCTTCCTCCTTTTGAGGGAGGGGAGGGGAAGGAATCGGGGTGTCAATCATGTGCGCTACTTTCCTTGCGCGTTGTTGGGTGATCGCAGCAGAAGGAGTAGGATTTGGAAAGGACAGAAATGACGGATTACTATCAGAGTCTTGAACTCCCACGCGATGCGACGCAGGAGCAAATCCGAAGGAACTACCGCCATCTGGCGTTAAGGTTTCACCCTGATAGGGCGGGACCGGAGGGGGCGGAGAGGTTCAAGGAGGTACAGTCGGCGTACGAGGTGCTCTTGAATCCCCAAAAGAGGAAAATGTACGACAGGTTTGGAGCCAGCTTTGTGGATAATCCGGTCTCGGAAGTGCTGATTCTCCAGCTTGGGGGACGTTTGATTTTGTGCATTATGGCATGCATACCTTTTGTAGCAGCATCGTTGGTTGTCATTTTTAC
>NW_914742.1:0-1439 GCF_000209065.1 Trypanosoma cruzi
TCTTTTGCTCACACACACACAACTACCATTCTATATAGAAATCACCCAATGTTTTCACCAGAAACCAAACAACCCCAATCCCTCCCTAATTTCTTCTGCCACTGTTATGTTCGATAGCGTTGGACAGTTCTGAAGTCTGTGCGATATACTGCCGTCTTGTGCTGGTGCACCCGCACCGTATGCACACAAAATTATCAAAAAATACATAAATCACACAATATTTTTTTACCACAAATCAAAATTGCCCCCTTTCATTCCCCAATTTGTTTTCCTATTTCGACGGTTCTTCCCCACCTCAGAGAGTTTCGCCCATTCTAAATTCTCCGGATGATACCGCTGCTATGTACTGGTGCACCTCTTCCTCCCAGAATGCCGCAATCTCTCGGGTTTCAGCGCGGCTCATATTATTGGAATTGACAACATCACATCTCCGCCAGTCATTCATCGGCGTGCTGTCTGCCTGCTGCACGTAAATAATCTCCCACGACATGTCTCGGTACAATTCCTCCCGACAATTAAAATATGACGCCAGGCACTCAGTGAACTGCCGCACGGTGCTGGTTGTCGTGTGTTGCCCACCCGCTGTAGCCATCCGCAGCCCAACCAGCGTCTTCGGATTTGAGTCCACAAAGAAAAAGCCGTCCACCAGCGGAAAGTTCTGGACTTTCGGCTCATACAGCACCCAGTGGTCCATAGCAACCGGATTGGAAAGACGTTCCGGTGGCGGTAAAACCTCTTTTCTGGTGAAGCTCGTGTCTGAGTGCACTTTCAGCGCACAGCTGTGTGGCTCACGTCGTCCTGGTGGTCCCACTTCCTTGATTCTAAGTCTTATCGCACGCAGGAAGTCCTCATTCAAAAATGCGGATACGGCATGCTTTTCAATAATATATGGTGGGACATAATCCCAGAACCTCAGAACGAAAAAAACAAAATCGGACTGCTTCATTTCATTCTCCAACCTGGACAAAGTTTCACGTTCGAGGTGGGGAGATATCAGTACATTCAGAGGCGACTCAATGCTGTTTCCTCGTCGTACTCGGACAACCCTCACAAGCTTTCGAGACAAGTCACTGTCATTAGGCGAGTAACAGCAGCCAATACCCAAATTACGCTCTAATTCCGAGGCGGTCGGCCCATCCACGGCCTGCTGACACGCTTTAATGCGGTCATCATATGCCTGTTTGCCAAAGATAAAGCGGAGAATTGGTCCCACGTTATTCATGCGACCCCTCACCTCCTTCCAGTATTCCGCTTGCTCCTGCAGGGGTCGATTGCGCTTCATCCAAATGCACCATTGCCCTCACATCGTTTTCTTCCGGGACAATTCGTTACGATTGCAGTAGCGTCCATTTTTTTTCTCCACCGTTCATATTTCGCTTTTCGTTTGGTGATTTCACCACAATCATGCCCCATCCCTCGCAAGGCAACCAGCAGCCGGG
>NW_914743.1:0-1439 GCF_000209065.1 Trypanosoma cruzi
GTGCAACTGCACTTCGCACTCTTTGGTGCGATGAACGCGGAGCTGATGTCTAACGGCGACATTGTGGAGCTTAATCTGTCGGCGAACCCCATTGGAGACGGTGTTGACACACGCGCAGCGATGACGGCATTTAGTTTTTTGGGTGATCCGCGTTCAGCGTGCCGCCTGGAGGTGCTTTGCATGGAGGATTGCGGTTTGACGGAAGGATGTTTAGGTGATGCGCTTGGAGGCGCCATGGCGTCGAATCGCACAGTGCAACGGCTTTTTCTGCGCAGCAATGGCCTGGCACGGAAAACAGGGTTTCTTCCACCACTCTTGACGGAGGCTGTGGGCACCCATTCTGTCTTGTGCGTCCTTGACTTGTCGGACAATGGCATTTCACATGCAGGTTGTATGCGGCTCTTTGCGGCTCTTGTGCGAAGCAATAGCATGTGCAAGCTTTACCTTGACGGAAACCACCTGGGTGCTGCTGAGGAGCTGGCAAGCTACGCCGAGCTTGTTGCCTTTCTTGAGAACAGTGTCTCACTGAGTGTGCTCAGCCTGTGCAACACCGAGATGCACGATGCTGCGCTGGAAAAAGTTGGTGAGGGCCTCTCGCGCAATACTGCGCTTCATACTTTTGTGGCGAGTGGCAACGCGTTTACAGCGTCTGGTATAGCGGCTTTTGCACGTCTCATACAACAAAACGTGACGCTCAAAAATTTGGACCTTTCGACGGAAGCACTTTATCATGATGAGGCTGTGTACGCAGACACGCACCGTCTTTTATCGGGTGTGGGACGGCTGGATTCTGTGCAGCTTTAGCGTTATTTAGAGAAAATATTCTTTACCCTCTTGAATTATCGTTACACCACTAATGGGCATCTTCAACTGTGAGTGTGCGTGTGTTTTTTGGGCTTTTTGTCGGTCACACTTTGCATCAAGCGCTTCTGCCGCGGTTGCCGCTTTTACCACACCTCTGATGCTGTTTCCTGTCCTTCTTTTTTTTTTTTGCAAGTGTCTTGCTTGTGTCCCATGCACAAATTGGTGGGAAAAGCGGATGCTCCCCGACGACAAAAAGAGATGAATGATGTCTGGAGGGAGCGCGGTTGCCAGCAGCGGGGAGTCGAGCGCGTTTTACTTGCTGCGTTTGCCGCCAACGCCGCCGTCAAGCATCTATGGCATGGCCGCAGAAGAGATCTACAGCGTCACCAAGGAGCCGCGGCGGCGGCTCGACGACCCCGTGACCCACCGGGACATCAAGGCGATGCTGGAGAAGCAGCCGTCTGTTTCGTTGGCTGTTGCCCGCGTGCTGCACGAGCCGGCACCGCTGCGGCGCACGGCCGTGAATGTGGATGGCCGGGTGGAGGAGCAGGTGGTGCCTCCCCTGGAAGCTCCACCCTGCTGCCGCCGTCGGGGTGGCGCAGCTGTGCATGAGAGCTTTTCCTCAAATTATTATA
>NW_914744.1:0-1439 GCF_000209065.1 Trypanosoma cruzi
CGGCGGCACAGACGAATATTCCGCTGATGAATAGTTTGCGTACGCTAATGGGAGAAGAATGTACGAGACGGATGACGAGAAACTGGGCGCCGAGGAAGTGGATAAGCACTGTAACGCTGATAAGTTTGGTTCACGCAGGCTCTCACACTTCTTTTTTGGTGCGCGCAATAAGGAAGATGAAGGGAGCAGCCATGTGACGGTGGCTGATTCCTTGTGTACAACCGCATACTGTATCGTTATGATCTCAGAAAACTCAACGCCAGGACAGTTCCCATTCGACATCCGGCTGCCGAAGAACTGGACACTGCGGTGAAAGTCAGAGCGACGGAGGAAGAAAAGCAGAAGGTCAGACAGCTTGAGGTCGCACAGCCGGCTGCTACACCGCGGACGGCCACACAGCTGACGACTTCGTTGGCCTACGTCGAAGAGGCTTCAATAGCACAGCCGACTGACTCTCAGTCTGTCCGTGTTTTTGCGGGCAGTGAATCGAGTGCTGAGAATGCTGCGGACGAATAGAGCCCAAGTACCGCCGCTAAAAATGACACTTCCGTTCCAGGAACCACCCACCCAGTATCCGATGGCAGTATGGGTCCAGAGGACCGCCTCGCCCTGATCACTGACGTGAAATTGATCCTGTATGATTTACGTGGTGACAGCACTGCGTTTGTGTGCGTGTCTTGGGCGTTGCTGCTTCTTCTGGGCCTGTTTACACTTGTGGCATTCTTCTGAGCCGAAGACTGTGGAATTGCGACTCCTCACGTAGGTTTTGTGCCGCGTTCCTCGCGGGTTCCTTTATTTATTTATTTATTTATTTTTAGTGTTTTGTTGTAATACTCAGTAATTCTTTTTTTTTCTTTTCCCTTCTTTAATGTTTGGTCGCCGCACACTGTCATGAGTGACGTGTCTCTCTCTCTTGTTTGCTTCTGTTGCCCACACGCGGTGCCGGCCCTGCGGCTGTGCGTCCCACGGAACGCACAAAAGGAGGATTGGAAGAAGAGGCCGGATGCCGCAATAAAAGCGAAGCGTGTTGTGTGGTCTGGTGGAACAGTACAATTTCGTTTTTTAAAATTTTATTTCATTTCTGTTTTTATTCTTGGTGCAGGCATTATGTATACACAACACACGGTCGCCTTGCGCTGAGCCGGCACATGAGATAAAAGTCCTGTCGAATCATTTTTTTGTTTCTTTTGGCAAACGCCTGCGTTTTTTTCTTTGTGCCGTGTTCACTGCCACTGTGTTTCTCCGTGTCCCTTTGAGTGTCCTTTTGCTGGCTGTGCTGTTGACATGCTTCCATTTCTTTTTCTGCTAGGGGCACTGATGGCCAGCGACGACGATTGTTTGTGTCCGCCTTTGCGATGGCACGAGGGTGACTGGACGCCGTGCCCCGCCCTGCCGAGTGCACTTGGA
The DNA here is from genome assembly GCF_000209065.1 of Trypanosoma cruzi. NCBI lineage: Eukaryota > Euglenozoa > Kinetoplastea > Trypanosomatida > Trypanosomatidae > Trypanosoma > Trypanosoma cruzi. Next base: position 1,408 of record NW_914744.1, read on the forward strand.
GGGGAGAAGATGGTGCGCGCCGTGCCTCGCTG
>NW_914745.1:0-1439 GCF_000209065.1 Trypanosoma cruzi
TTCTTTACCTCGTGTTTCTGCAGGCACGCACAAGCACACGCACAAGCACACGCACAAGCACACGCACAAGAACACGCACACAGAGTGCAAATCACAGTGGATTCGGATGTTTCTTTTGCGTTGCGTGTGGCAGCAGCGTGTGGGTGCTGCTTTTTCCCGTGGGCATGAAGCGAAGGGAGGAGAGAGGCAGCGCGCAGGGCGAGTGTCTCTTCCTGATGGTGTGGGGGCGCTGCGTTGTGACCGCATGGAGTGAGGCGCCGCGTCGTGGATGGATGAGGAATTGCTTCTGCGTGCGGCTCTTTGGGTGATTGCTTGCTCCGTGTGCGTTGTGTTTGTTGGCAGCGGGGCTGTGGCCGTATGCCGTTGGCCGTGGGATTGAACTGGAGGCGGTGGCGGTGTGTCCCTTCTCTTCCCCTTCCATTGGTGGTTGATTGCTGGCGGTGTGTGCGTTTGTTGTGTGGAGGGCCGAATCCTCTCACCCGCGGACTGACAGCGCTGCGATGGTGTCTGTGTGTGTCAGAGGGCTGGTGTGGGCGATGGTCCTCCGTGCTGCCCCTTCCGGATTCTCTTTTGTCCCGCTCTCTGCGTGGGTGCTCTGCTCTGCTCCTCACTGACCTTTCTTATGTATTGCCGCTGTTGCTGTCTTTCTATTTCTTGTACACACACACACGCTAGGAAAGCAAGCAAACGAACGCGAATCGCTACTGTGAGATTCGAAGGCTCTGAAATTTCCAACCACAGCACACACACCGCCTACACACACATATTTGTATGCTCTCACGTGTTGACGCTGTGAAGGCACCCCGCACACACAACCGTCGCCGCGTGACCGGATCCAGCGGAAGGAGGGGGGAAGGAGGAGAGGGTGAGTCGCAGAGGCCCAACATGTCGCGGCGTGTGTTTACTTCCGCGGTGCTTCCGCTCTGCTTTCTGCGGATGGGCTGCGGCCCCTGTGATGCTGTTGTGGAGAGCAATTTAAATTGTGTAATTATCTTTCACTGGAGAGGAATCAATTTCTGATTCAATGGATGCCACGAGGGTGGTCAATTGTGATTTGTTACGTGTAGCTTTTCTTTTTGGAGTGAGTGGTTTTGTTGTGGCCATTGCTGAAGCGCATTTCAAAAACAACAAGGATGGCAAATTGCGTGTTGGCATTGCTGCAAAGTCGATGGAAGTCAATGGAGGGACGTGGACGAATGGAACTGGCATGATGTTTGATTATTACGACATTAAAGTTGACCGCCTATTGAGCCCAACGACTATTATGGCTGATGGAGAAACATATGCTCTTGTCGGGGGTTATGGCGAGTCAGGGGCTCCATGGACGAAGGTGGCTGTTGATGGCTATTGGTCGTCCAGGTATGCGAGGAGCACTGTTTTGTCTGAATATGATGATAAGGATAAGAGGGAGTTTGAGTGGAATCAATAAAAGACTTCGG
>NW_914746.1:0-1440 GCF_000209065.1 Trypanosoma cruzi
AAGGTCTGGCCCTTCTTTCCCTCCCGTGGCATGGGGTAATAAAGCAGTTTTCTCTTTACTGCCGTTGCCCCATGGATGCATTCTTGTATATGACCACATCAATACAACAAGTCATTTTGTTGTTGCTGTGAATCACGCCGGCACCCACAGCCAATTCCTTTTCTTTTTCCGACTATTTTTCTGCAATTCTTGCTTTTTTTTTTGCCATGTGCGCTTTTCGGCGTGTGTTTCTGAGCTGTGGAATTAATATTGTTGCATGTTTGAAAGAAATTTGTTTTCATTGTGTGTGTGTGGGTCCTTTTTTTTTCTTTCTATGGAAACAACAATGTTTTGCTTTCGACCCTCCCCAGAAAGTATGATTTGTGGTGATTCGATGTGCGAGTGGAAGTAATAATAATAATAATATACATTGAAGGAAAATGTTTTTTTTTGGTTGTTGTTGTTTCTTTTATCCTGCTTCCCAGTTATACGAAAAACACTGACGTAGTGATCGGAATGGCCCCACGGAACCGAGGAAGCACTTATTTATGGACAGAACTGCTTAGCGGAGTCCGGACTACTTGCTGCGATCGCATCCACCGGGAGAAAAGGAGATTCACGTAAAAAAAAAGTTGCTGCCTTACTTTTAACTTTTTTGTGCCACATGAAAAATCCAAACGCTTTGCAACATAAAGCACCCTTTTTTTAACGGTGCATCAAAATACATCCCCGCTGCTGCTGCTGCTGTGCCTTCCCACGTCCTCTCTGCCCACCAGCCCATCACCCCCACCCTCTTCTCTCCCCTCCGACTGCCCCACTAGTCTCCAAGGCATTTCACAGGCAACAACCGAAGCAATGCGCCGCCGCCGCACCATGACTGTCGTGGTCGTCCTCCTCATCCTTCTCTGCGGGGAGGATGTCCGCGCCGACTACTCGGTGCAGTTGGCAACGACGGCACTGTACCATGCGAAGGCAGCGTACTGCAAGGCCGAAGCCATTTTCAGCTGGACTTGTGCCTCCTGCGCCAGGAACCCGGGAATGCAAAGGGTGCGTGTATTTACGAATGCCACGCACAGCACGCAGGCGTTTGTGGGCGTCAACGAGAGCATGATTGTGGTAAGTTTTCGCGGGACAGTGGATGTTACTAATTGGATAAACAATCTGGATTATATTCGCGTTCCCTACAGGAACAACGACTGCGTTGGGTGTCTTGTTCACGCCGGCTTCAATTGCGAATTGGAGTCATTGTGGGCGGAGATGTGGGGGTACCTACAGGAACTTGTTGCGGGGAAAGGAATCGAGGGAATTCTCATCACTGGACACAGCCTTGGCGGCGCCATGGCTACACTCGCCGCTGCCAATTTTATGTCGCAGAATTCGTTGTTCCCCAGTGCACTGAAGGTTTTGCTGTACACGTTTGGGCAGCCGCGCGTGGGAAACGAGGCATTCGTCAACTGGCTT
>NW_914747.1:0-1440 GCF_000209065.1 Trypanosoma cruzi
TTACCCACTCCTTTGATAGCTGTTTCGTGCGGAATAGAATATCCAGATGATAGAGAAAATATCATATGAGATAACACTAATGAAAATAAAAATAATATTAAAAAAATTGAATTACAAAATAGAAAAACTATAGAGATTAATCAAATTTATAGTCAAAAAATTTCACAAATATTTTCTGATGTAAAAAGTGTTTACCGTAATTATCGTAAATATTATGTTAAATTAATAAGAAAAATAGAGGCATTAAGAACAAAAGTTTCAGCCCTAATAATTGACCAAGGAAATCCTATTAATTCTGAAAAAATTCAACAATTTTATATTAAATGATTAGAAGAAGCAGGAAAGAATAAATCCAAATTAGCCAAATTATTTGATAAGTATCAATTAATTTTTGCTGATGTTGATGCAGTTTTAAATGACGTAAATTTAGTTTTTGATAATCAACAATTTATTAAGTTTATAGAAACAATTGACAATAGATTAAGCGGTAAAGATATAAATTTAGGTCAATTACAAAAAGCGATTATTTCTTCATGAAACTTTTTAAAAAATAATCTGTTTAATGAAAGTAAAATTTCAAGAATTGAAGATCTTCAAAATATTAATATTGAAAGCGATAAAAACTCCCATAGTCACTCACATGCTATAATAAATTTAATTTTTGAAATGGGTTTATGACACATATTATTAAAAAATAATGTGAAAAATGAAGCACAAATAAATGAATTAAAACAAGATTTTTTAATTTTAAAACAAAATGTTATTGATAATATTGGGCAAAAAAATTATGAAGATGATTTTAATTTTATAGTAAATTTATTTGAAGGAAATATGGAATTTGATGAAAAAAATAATCTTATAAATATCGAATTTCAAAATCAGGCCAAAAATGCTATGGAACAAATAAAAGCAATCTTAATAGAAATTGCAAAAAAAGAGGGCATTGAAAACAAAATTAATTTGAAATAAAAAGCCAGATTTAAATTCTGACTTTTTACTATTTAAATTTTGGATTGAAAGTGTTTGCTAAAGAGTCCGATAATAATTTAAGAATTAAAGAAAAAGTAATTATAAATAATGAAACTGTTATTAAATATCCAGAATTTTCAGAAGCTAGACCAATCGCTTCTTTTAAAATTGAGCCAATATTTAAATTATTTGTATCATTTATGAAATCCAAGAAGGCTAATGAGGAAGCAATTAAAATATTAATAGAAAATCTTTCAACAACTATAATTAAAAAATTAGCAAATATATATTTGAATATATGCCTATAGGCTATTTTTCAATTTGATAAGCCAACAGCTTTAGCAGCGATAATAAATTCTTTATTCATTAAGTTTTTTATTTCTTCTTTTGCAAAGTTATAATATGAAAATCAACAAATTAATGATAAAGAAATTAATAATCCATATCAATTTGTACCAATAAAAATTGATA
>NW_914748.1:0-1440 GCF_000209065.1 Trypanosoma cruzi
CACAATCTGCAGCACGCTGCCACCATCCACCACAATGTCCCCAAACATACACGCTCCCTTGTAGTATTCGGTGCTCGGCGCACTCCACAAGCTGTCCTGTATGGAGAACACGGAGCCGCCGCTGACACGCAGGTCCGACGCAAGGGCGTGCATCAAGTGCGACTGCGACAGGACAGCGCAGTTGTCCATGTAGAAGACGCTGGACAGGTTCACGACGAGGCCGCGCTCCACGAGGATCGCAGCGCACGAACCCCCGCCACAAGCCAGCGTCGACCGCGTCATGACAAAACGCGTCGACAGAAGCCGGACACCGTCCAGAACAAGCGCGGGGCCGTACCGAAATCCCGCGTGGCCAGGGGTCGTCGGCACGTACTGCGACCCGCCAACCGTCGCGCGCAGCGTTGAGTTCGCCAGCAACACAGTCGAGTGCGGCGGCATCGCGCCATGCAGCACGATCGTGCCCTCCACCGACGTCACATTCGTCATGTTGACGAGAGCGTGCGGCATCGGGCGCGCCGTGATCTCGCTGAGGCCGCCAATCCGCAGCTGCGCGCCGCCCGCAAGCACGCAGTGGCGCAGCGTCACGTTCAGCGCGTCAGCGAACGCATCCATCAAGCGCAGTTCCACCGCCACAATGATTGGCCCGCCGAACACCACCGAGTCGAAGCACGCCGTCGCACGCCCGCCGCCAACCGTCACCGACTCCGTCAGCGTCACGCCACTCACGCAGCCCGGCGCAGTATCGCCACCACCGCCACCGGCCCTCGCAGGCGGCACGTCGAACGGGAGGCACGCCTCGCCCACACCGCCGGCGCGGCAGCTGCACACGCAGTCGGAGAACGACGCCGTCAGCGCATCGAAGCACGCCAGCGCGGCCGCACAGCCGTCGCACGGCACCACGCTCACGGAGGGCAGGCCGGCCATGCGGTAGTCCCCGCTGCTCCGCAGCACCCGGCCGCCGGCACGGTTGCACTGCACCGACACGACGCCGCTCGTGATCGTCGGCCCGGAGACAAGCGTCGCGCCAGTGGCAGCGCAGCGCACAATCGACACGGCGCCGCCGCTCAGCGTCACCCCCGACAGCGACGCCACAGACGACGCCTCGCCCACCGCCCACACGTCGTGCAGCTCCAGCCACCCGCCGGCATCGATCGTCCCACCGTCGCAGCGCACCAGCGACGACGCGACAGACCCCTCGACGCGCACGAAGCGCAGCACCGAATCAAACACCGCGAGGCGCTCTCCAAGCACAATGCCGCCGCCGCTGCTCACACCGACACACTCGTCACGGAGAACACCGAGTGGCTCCGCAGACTGAGACGCGACGAGGACGCCACATGCAACGCGAACGCGGTCGGAACGCCCGACGCCCTCAGCAACACGCCGTCAAGCACCACCGCGCTCGACAGCAGGTCCCACGCGCCCGCAACGTACACCGCC
>NW_914749.1:0-1440 GCF_000209065.1 Trypanosoma cruzi
GTGAATGGCGCCGGGGGCGTCAGCGTCTGACCCGGTGCACAGGGATGCCACTCCTCGCTGCCCCTGTACCGCACACTTAGCGTGCCCTCACCACACCTCAACTGCACGCACACGTCACCAACAACCGTACTGCCCATCCGGAGGTTCTCCCCAGTCAAGCAGCGCGAGGACGGGCCAACAACGCTCCCAGGCATGATGGCCTCGTCGCCATCCATGCACCCAGTGCCATTCATTGGCGCGATGAAGGGGCAGTACTCCATCATGGCCCCTCGCCTGGAGCCCTGCTTGGTGGCGAAGTACTGGAACTCCGGTGGGATGTTATCGTCCTGGTAAATTGCGCAGGTCCCCAGCGACTGGCGGTCAGACGTGCACCGCAGAGTGGCGTCGCTCGAGTCGGTGCAGAACATATCAGGGTACAGCGTGGCACCGTCCGTCACGCACTTGTCGGTCAGCAGCGCGCAGCCGGCTCCGCTGCCCCAGCTCATCGGCTCCGCCATCTCGAAGTTTGCCTTGTAGTAGCCGAGGTCGGTGAACAGCGCCATCGTGATCGCGGTGTAGTAGCCGGAAACAACGAAGCTCGCCATCAGCTCATCCTTCGCGTTCCGCCGCCCCCAGTGAGACATCAGGCCAAGCCACGAAGGCGGCCTCCACTGCTTCTCCACCACCGTGAGCGTGGTGCCCGTTGAGAGGGTTCCGTCCGCCGCTGCCTGCGTTGATGCGGAAATATGTTGGGCCGCACGCAGCTTGAGAGTTTGCGCGCTTCCTGCTCCTGCGCCTGACCTCGCTGGTTGCCTACCAGCTCCTCCTGCGCCTGGCCTACCCCTTGGCCCAGCAGCTCCTCCGCCTCGCGGGCCATATCCTCTTCCACTTGCTCCTGGTGGACCTCTTCCTGGTAGGTACATTGGTGGACCATCGTTAAGCCCTGATCTGGGTCCGGGATGGGGACGTTTGGGCCTCTCTCCTTCTGCCCTTCTTTCCGCATCTGTGACATGCCGAATTACATTTCTTCTTCCTGAAGCGGCTGTTGCTTCCGTTGAAGATCCTCCTTCCGAAGGCAAACCATTTCCTTGAAAGTTATTCGTGCCCCCTGAAGGCAAGCTCGCCGCTTTTGGTTGTGGTTGTGGTTTTGATGCTTGTGGTGGTTGCCCCGGTCCCTTTAGTGCCGCTGAACCCGGTGATGGCGCCGCCGGTGCTGATTGCGCAGATTGTGTTGGTGGTGTTCCTGCTGAAGGTGCTGTTTCTGATGATGATGGCTTCGGTGATACTTTTGCTGGTGCTCCTGGTGCTGGTGGTGGTGGTGGTGTTGCTTTCCCTCCTGGCGCCGCCGGATTCCGCACTGGCGGCGCAAACTCCAGCTCCATGCCCGGCGCTGACTCGCAGCCGTAGTGGTGCCTTGCCTGCTCCAGCGTATTGCGGGAATTCACAACGTGGACACTGCTC
>NW_914750.1:0-1440 GCF_000209065.1 Trypanosoma cruzi
CCTGTCGGTGCCGTCGTACCCGCGCAGTGCGGACCTCGTGCAGAGCACGCTGACGCTCCACGGGAACGCTGGCAGCGGGCCCGTCGTGATGGACGGCACCGTTGCGCTTGGGGACGCCGGCCGACGGTTCGTCGTGGGGTGCCTGACGCTCAACGGGCAGGCGCTGCAGCCGATGGACTACAGGTCCGCCGGCATCATCGGGGAATTCCGCCCCGTGGCGTGTGGCGTGTGCGACGCCGACGTACACTGCTTTGCTGCTGCGACGAGGGCGATGTCTGGGTCGTGCGGCTGCCGCTGTGCTGAGGGCGGGTACGGGCGCGACTGCCTGCCGGTGCACCTGCCGCACGTGGACGGGTGCAACCGCACGCCCGCTATGCCGCTGCTGAGCCACACGGCGACGCTGACGGTGACGCGCAGCCCGACACCAACGTGGACGCCGGGCATGAGCACGACGCAATACAGTCCGACGCAGTACAGTTCGACGCACTACAGTCCGACGGAGACCCTGCAGTTGACGGAGACGGTGGCTCTGCCGCCCACGCGGACTCCGACGGCGTCGGTGAGCAGCACGCTGTGGTGGAGCGACGTGGCGTGCCCGACGCTTGCCGTGACGACGACGGCGGCTGGAGGAGGCCTCACGCAGAACGACATCCGCGGCGGTGGGAGCGCCGTCCCGACGCGGCTGATGGTGGCGCTGCCGCCGCCGTTTCGGTGGGCACGCGACCCGCAGCTCGGCACGCACCTGAGCTTCGTGCCGGTCTCGACGGCGCAGCCGCTCGGGTTTGGCGGTCCGTGGGGAGCGATGCTGCGCAACGCGACGTGGGTGCGCAACGCGACGAATCCGTCCACCGTCCTGGAGCTGGCTCTGCCCGTGCACCGCGCCTACTTCATTGCTGCCGATGAGACGCTAGTCATTCGCTGCGACGCTGCGGCAGTGTCCGGCGGCTGCAAGGGTGTGCTGCTTGGGTCCTTCACGATCAGGTCCGCCACGCTGCCCGCCGCTGCCGGCGCCCTCTCGGCGATCACCGGCGTTGTTGCGGGTGCGACGGCTGTTGCCGTGGTGGTGACCGGCGGGCTGGGCTCCGTCCTGGAGATGCAGGCACTCGGCGTGTTTGCGAGGATGCCATGCGCCTCGGCGCAGGAGCGTGCGAGCACCGTTGCACTGCCGTACTTCCTGTCGGTGTTCGCTGCCCGTGACCCGCTGTGGATGGTGGTGGGCAATGCGCTGCTCGCCGCTGTGTTCGGCTGCGTGCACTGCGGTGTGACGGCGGCCTTCCAGCGGTGGCGCGGCGTGGACACGGCGACTGCGTGGGCTGCGATGCGCTTCCCGAGCCTGACGTACGTCTTGGCGCACGCGATGCACCTCGGCATTTTCTTTGGCTCCGTGCTTGCACTGGCGATGCCCGGTGCCCGCGTGCAGCACCGCGTGATCGGTGTCGT
>NW_914751.1:0-1440 GCF_000209065.1 Trypanosoma cruzi
TGGTTTTTTGGTAACGCCATCTTCTGCCGTATTTTGACGCGTGACAGGTTTGTCTGCCGGGCCTCTCCGAGTGGCGGGGGCTTCTTCCCGGTCCGCCGTCTCCGTCTCCCACGCGGCTTGCTGCGCCTCTCTTGCGCTAACGCGTGCCTCTCGTTCCTGGGGTTTGGCATTGACCAACCCCAATTGGCATTTGCGTTCCTGTAGTTGGGCGCGGTTAGCCTCTAACAGCTGTTCGCTTCCGGCGAGCGCGTGTTCTCGTTCTGAAACAAGGCCGTCGACGCACGCAATGTTGGCTTCGCATTCCGATAGGCTGCTGTGCGCCTCTTCCACCCGCGAATTAAGCTGAGCGTTTCGATTCTACACGTCAGCGACGGCGTTCGTGTAGTCAGCGATCGCTCGCTCCTTTTCAGCAATGAGGAGCCCTTGCTGGATCCCCAATTCTCCGGCCGCTTTCACACGATGGGTAGGAACACCTGAGTCTCAAAATTTGTTACTTGAGGCGCCTGGGGATTCGCAATATTTCCTGTAAGGCTCGAATCCTCCGAGGGTCTGGCGATGTTTCCTGAAACCAAGCGTGAGCCTGCCATCGGGGTGGCCACAGTTAACGTCGCATCCGACGGCCCGTTTCCATCAATAAAGGCAAGCTGCGCCTGCATATCGCCATGTTGGCGCACCAGGTGCGGAGGACGGGCGCCAATATCGCTCCACTCGGAGGCCGTGTAAAATAAACAAATGCCATTTCCTTAAACCAACCTCGCTGTGTCTGTAGGTTTGAAAATAAAAATAAAAAATTATCTGGCCGCTACCGGCTCACTGATCCCTTAAAGTCGTGGCCTCCCCAAAATTCATAAGACAAAAAGGTGTCGTGAAGAAGCCTATACGTTCTATCAGAATATTTATACATTGAATAAGTTGGCCAGCTCTCCCGCGATCATTCGCCTCAGAAGCTCCTATGAAAAATCATATGGAGAGATGTGTTGATACAAAAATAAGCATCGATCAATGTATAGATGTATCGATATGGGCATGAGTATTAAAACGTTACTTTCTTTATTGATGCATGCGTATAGATATGGACATATCCCTTCTCTCCCCTCCAAATTGACAGATTGCTTGGTTTCTTGGTTTATGGAATTGCTATTTTATTGGCCGCATATGTATATAGACAGGTATGTAGATATCGGCATTGATATCTATTCAGCGCTTTTAATATGTATATTGTTACTATTCCTCGTGCCTGCTCAAACAAATAAGGCTCACACGCCAGCCACCATCGCAGAGCACTTCCGCCCAATGATCGGAGATGTAAAAGAGATCCCCGGCACCCGAAGTGGGAGCCGGACAGCGGGGTAAATGCAGAATTGCCTCTTCGCACAGTTCAAATCGGCCGGTTCTCACAATGTCTGGTAGATGCCCGTGGCGCGCCGTGCGGTGGCGGGT
>NW_914752.1:0-1440 GCF_000209065.1 Trypanosoma cruzi
CACGACTTTCTCTCGCCCTCCACGAGGACACTTGTGCGTTGGGCCTCATCGCCCACACGCATCACGACGTACAGGCCGGCGTGCCGGAAGTCCCCGGCATCCTCCGAGAGGACACTGAGGTGGAGAATGCGGATTTTTATCATCGCACAAACCTCCACATCCGCTCCAAAAAAAAAAAAAGGGAAAAAAAAGCAGGAGACAATAATAAAAAAAAAAAAACAGAAAAGCAGCCGATGTCCCCAAATCCTCACCGCTTGGGTGAAAATTCATTCGTCTACGCAAAAATAGACGCCTTCTTTCCCGCTCTCTCCTGATGCGTGTGTGTTGTTGTTTTTTTCTTTTATTATTATTTCACTGTGGGATCACTTTCAGCCACACGCACGTGGTGCGGTATGACGAGGGATCCCCAAAACCGCCTTTGCGGTTTCTTTATATTTTTTTTATTTTCTTCTTCACCGCCTTCTCCACCTCCACCTCAGCTCTGCGGTAGAAAACATCGCCACAATGGCGTCATGCGGCACGCCAGGCAGGACAGAGACGCCCATGTGTACATATAAATATATGCAAATATGTCTGTATATTTGATCGTCTGCACACAAAGCATTCAAGACTACTCGTTCCATTTCCATTGACAGTCATTGGGGGAAGGGCGCACATTTCAGCGGAGAGATGTAAGAAAAAAAAAAAAAAAAAGGGAGGGAACCACCGTGCAAAAAGGTTCCTGCGGCCCAACTCACTCTCTTTCTCTCACTCTCAATTAACTTCTACGAATTCTTCTTTCGGTCCGAAAGTCTGGAGCTCCGCACACCAAAGTAGCCCACAACGTCATCGTACGTGAGCACCTCCTTCCGCAGCAGATGTCTGGCAAGCGTCTCCATCTCTGTCTTCTTGGAGAGCAAAAGCTTGTACGTGGACTCGTAGACCTCATCCACAAGCTTCTTGGCCTCCACGTCCAACTCATTTGAGACCTTTGGGCCAAACGGCTTCACAAAACGTGTGCCGTGTGTGCCGGGCGCAGGATACACCGGCCGCTGCGCAAAGGAGCTCACGTATTGATACGCCATGTGCGTCACTTTTCGCAGATCGTCGGAGGCACCTGTTGACAAATGGTTAAAAAATATCTTCTCCGCCACACGACCGCCAAGCGTCACGCTGATGGAGTCGCGAACCTCCGTCGCCGTGCGCATGCGATTTTCGTTCGGCAGGTACTGCGCATAGCCGAGGGCGGAGCCGCCGCGTGGAACTATAGAAACCTTCATGAGCGGTTCTGCTCGGTTGAGGAACCATCCCGCCACTGCATGCCCCGCCTCGTGGTGGGCGACGACCTCCCGCTCGAATGGTGTCAGCACGCGGCTGCGGTGCTCAATGCCGGCGAGCACACGATCAATGGAACGCTCAAGATGAGAGATGTCAACAAACTCGCACGCCTCGCGAGCAGCA
>NW_914753.1:0-1440 GCF_000209065.1 Trypanosoma cruzi
GCCACCTGCGTGCGCGCAATGGTTAGCACGCTCCCCGTCAGATTCACGTTGTGCACCACAAGGCACGCGGAGGCGTCGCCAAGGTCGTAGGCGCCGCGGTACGCAACGCGCTTCTCTGCAACCAGCACCGAGTCCACCACGGTGACGCGCGAGCCCGGCGGAAATCGGTTCGCCACCAGCACGCCGCCGCCAGAACGCGACTCAAGTCCGCTGATCAACACATCGGCACGCTGGCCAGCAGGCGGGTCGGACAGCCACCCAACAACGTACAGGTTCGCTCCGCCCACAAACGTGCAGTTCGCCAGCGTCACGTTGCGCACGCTCCCCGACATCAAGCCCACGTCCACCACGACGTCCGCCGCAAAGGTCACACCAACGTAGCACACCACCGACGTCCCGAAACCGGCGCTCACCTCCCCATCCACACGCACGTCCTGCACGCACGAGTCGGCGCCGTCGGTGCTTGAGGGCTCGGGAACAGCGACGGGCAGGCACGCATCGCCGTGGCCGCCCTCCGCGCACCTGCAGGCGCAGCCACCACTCGACGCCGTCGCCGTATACGCAGGGAAGCACGACGCCGCGAGGGTGCATGGGTCGCTGCAGTTCAGTATGGTCGCATTGTACACGGACGGAATACTGTATTCCGCCCCCTCGCCGCCCTCCACAGTGTTGCACGCGGCCACAACCGTTGCGTTTGTGAGATCGCTGGACCCTGAGTGTATCCAAAGCACTGTCAGAGTGCCCGTGCTGGAAATGAATTTGTTGCCGGACACAGACACCGTGGAGTTCCGTAGATTCACCCTGGGGTATGCGTAGGCAAAGGCATCCGATGGGGATTCACGGCAGAGGTTGCCGCTCAACTGCAGCCAGGAGTTGTAGTAGACATAGGTGTAGTAGTTGGTGAAGAACACATTCAAACTTCCCTGCATGTCATTGCCCTGAAAAACAACCGCTGACCAGGATTCCACATGTAATGCCCAATAAAATAACATGAAATACTTTACCGGCCTCGACGCAATGTTGTCTCGGATTACCACAGCGGAATTGTTCAGTACATCCAGCGAAGAGGATTGGAAAGACCCTCCAAGATATATCAGCGTAGCGCCACCGTCGTCCATATGAAACATGTTGCCCACCACTGCAAACAGGGAGTGCCACGACACCCTCAGCACAGATCCAACAACGTAAATGGCGCTTGACGATGCCCTCACGCTCTGAAACACATTGCCACTGAGCACCACCGCGGAGTCATTGCTGACCACCAGCCCATTCATCGCAACACACGACGGCCTTTTAATGTCCAATCCCAACCGAGAGATCAGCCTCGTGACCTTGAAGTGGTTCCCGCTGATCGTGATGTTCGTGTGCGGTGGAAAATCACCTTCCGGGCTGAGCAGCGCGTCATCGAACGTGTTGCCGGTGACAACAATGTTCAGCGAC
>NW_914754.1:0-1441 GCF_000209065.1 Trypanosoma cruzi
TCTTACATTGGAAACAAAAATTTAGACCACAATGTGTGATGCAGCAGCCGCTCGAAAACGATCAGCCGAGTGCAGCACCCGTGTGGGCAAGAGCTCGCGAAATTCCTCCAAGCAGCGGATAGTTCAGGGTTGTTTGGTGTCCAGTGCATGAACACGCAAACAGATAGTGACAGAGTGTGTCTCTGACTCCCACCATTCATAATTGGAAACAAAAATTTGGACCACAACGTGTGATGCAGCAGCCGCTCAAAAACGATCAGCCGAGTGCAGCACCCTCGTGGGCAAGAGCTCGCGAAATTCCTCCAAGCAGCGGATAATTCAGGGTTGTTTGGTGTCCAGTGCATGAACACGCAAACAGATAGTGACAGAGAGTGCCTCTGACTCCCACCATTCATAATTGGAAACAAAAATTTGGGCCACAACGTGTGATGCAGCAGCCGCTCGAAAACGATCAGCCGAGTGCAGCACCCTCGTGGGCAAGAGCTCGCGAAATTCCTCCAAGCAGCGGATAATTCAGGGTTGTTTGGTGTCCAGTGTGTGAACACGCAAACAGATAGTGACAGAGAGTGTCTCTGACTCCCACCATTCATAATTGGAAACAAAAATTTAGACCACAACGTGTGATGCAGCAGCCGCTCGAAAACGATCAGCCGAGTGCAGCACCCTCGTGGGCAAGAGCTCGCGAAATTCCTCCCAGCAGCGGATAATTCAGGGTTGTTTGGTGTCCAGTGCATGAACACGCAAACAGATAGTGACAGAGAGTGCCTCTGACTCTCACCATTCATAATTGGAACAAAAATTTGGGCCACAACGTGTGATGCAGCAGCCGCTCGAAAACGATCAGCCGAGTGCAGCACCTTCGTGGGCAAGAGCTCGCGAAATTCCTCCAAGCAGCGGATAGTTCAGGGTTGTTTGGTGTCCAGTGTGTGAACACGCAAACAGATAGTGACAGAGTGTGTCTCTGACTCCCACCATTCACAATCGGAAACAAAAATTTAGACCACAACGTGTGATGCAGCAGCCGCTCAAAAACGATCAGCCGAGTGCAGCACCCGTGTGGGCAAGAGCTCGCGAAATTCCTCCAAGCAGCGGATAATTCAGGGTTGTTTGGTGTCCAGTGTGTGAACACGCAAACAGATAGTGACAGAGTGTGTCTCTGACTCCCACCATTCACAATCGGAAACAAAAATTTAGACCACAACGTGTGATGCAGCAGCCGCTCAAAAACGATCAGCCGAGTGCAGCACCCGTGTGGGCAAGAGCTCGCGAAATTCCTCCAAGCAGCGGATAATTCAGGGTTGTTTGGTGTCCAGTGTGTGAACACGCAAACAGATAGTGACAGAGTGTGTCTCTGACTCCCACCATTCACAATCGGAAACAAAAATTTAGACCACAACGTGTGATGCAGCAGCCGCTCGAAAACGATCAGCCGAGTGCAGCA
>NW_914755.1:0-1441 GCF_000209065.1 Trypanosoma cruzi
TAAGTGGCACAGTCTTATAATCACAAAGGTGCATGACCCTTTGTCCGTGGACGAGGATGTCATTGCGGACATCATTGATGTCTCTCACAGATGGTTCAAAAGGGCCCATCGCGAGGATCCTCTTTATATGTACCCGAATATTATTTGTGATGCCGGCAAAAGAGCGTCTGCTTCCCAAGTTCACTTTCATCTGCAGATGGCTTTAACGAGAGACCATTATTTCTCCGGTACTGAGCAGCTTCGGCGTGCGGCAGCGCAATACTCGGTGCGCCATGGGACTAGTTACTGGGGAGATGTTATCCGTTTACATGAAATGATTGGTCTTTCTGTTACCGTTGGGGACAGTGTTGTGTTTTCCAACGTGTGCCCTCGCAAAGAGAGGGAAATATTTGTTCTAAGCAGAAATCCTGAGGATATCTCGTTTGCCCGCGCAGTTGCCCTTGCATTGATGACACTTCGCGATGCCGCTGGTGTGCAAAGCTTTAGCTTTGCCATTTCTTATCCGCCTTTGAATGCGGCGAATAATTACAGTCTAGGGGAATTACCGGCGATTTTTCGTGTGATTGACCGTGGTAGTGCCTTGGACCCGCGCAGTGACACAGGGGCATTGGAATACTTTGGGAGCCCTTATATTGCAGCGGACCCCTATGCTATCCTTCCCCATTTGATTGCAGCGAATAAACGTTTTACGTTGCATGACTAGCTGGGAAGTACTCCATAAGAAACAGATGTGTTTTTTTTTTTTTTTGCTGTTTAGACCCCGTGTGGCTCTCTGTCTCTCTGTGTGTGTGTTTGTCTGTTTGTCCTGCTTAGTTTTCATTTTTTTTTTTTTTTTGGGCGCTTTTTTGTGAATGCAAATCTTTTTTTTCTGTATTTTCTTCTTTTATTTTTTAGGAATTCTTTTTTCTATCTGCCGTGCAGCTCGCCATTTGTCTCTCTCTCTGTGTGTTTTATTCATGTCAGAGTTTGGCGCGTGTTTTAGGCCCTCACCGCCGCTTTTTGCCGGTGCGCTCCGGCGCTCGACGACGCGCTGGCACAGGCTCAACAAGGTGCTGTACGATCGCCAGCCGCAGTGGAACCCCTTGCAGAGACTTCAGTTGCCTTTGCGGAAAACGGTGGGAGACGTGCCGACACTCGACGGCACTTTAGACATCTTCGGCTACCAGCTTTTCCGCGATGGATTGCTGTCGCCACTCTCCCCGCCCCGCACTTACCAGCAGCCGGGACAACAACAGGACTTTACAGGGTTCCTACCAGATGCCCGAAAGGCGCAAAAAGAGCGTACGCGGTTGGAGGCCCGAATGCGTAAACACGGCGTGGTGCTTCGCCGGAGCATCAAGGAGACGTACCTCACAATTGGCTGCGACGAGGCTGGTAGAGGGCCGCTGGCAGGTCCGGTTGTGGGCGCAGCCGTCTGCCGCATCCCACTCTCTAGCTTTAA
>NW_914756.1:0-1441 GCF_000209065.1 Trypanosoma cruzi
TTTGCATCTTTTACAACAGAGGGGCAGTAGTGAACACAGTGTCATTTCACTTTCCCACTTGGCGGAGGAACTGAGTACAATCAAGTCTGTTCTGAAGACCTGGGCGCAAAATGACGCCTTTTTCTCCAACTTGTCTATACCCACGGCGGGTCTGGTGGCGGTATTGTCCAACGCATCGGCCAACAACGGCACGTGGAACGACGATTACCTTTGCCTGAATGCGACGGTGACGAACGCCACGAAGGTCGAGGATGGATTGAAATTGACGGAGCCTGACTCCGGGGTAATTTGGCCCGCGAGCATTCCGGATGATAATGTGCGTCATGTATCCTTGAACCGCAACTTCACACTTGTGGCGTCGGTGACCATCGAAAAGACTCCGAGTGAGGACGCTCCTCTACTGGGTGCGATTTTGGGGGACACTAATTCCTCGCATACCATGGGAATCTTGTACACCGCGGATAGAAAGTGGATGACGATGTTCAAATACAAAAAGACAACAAAAAGTGACGCTTGGGAGTCGGGGAAAGAATACCAAGTGGCACTCATGCTGCAAGGCAACAAGAGCTCTGTGTACATTGATGGCAAGTCGCTGGGGGAAGAGGAGACGATGGTAACAGGTGAGACGCCACTTGAGCTCGCAGGCTTTTGCTTTGGCGCGTGCGGTATGAAGAACTCTCCTGTGACTGTGAAGAACGTCTTTCTGTACAACCGCCCACTGAGTGTCGGTGAACTAAAAATGGTCAAGAAGAGCGACGGCAAAAAAGGAAACGGTGACGGCAAAAAAGGAAGCGGTGACGGCAAAAAAGGAAGCGGTGACGGCAAAAAAGGAAGCGGTGACGGCAAAAAAGGAAAAGGTGACGGCAAGAAAGGAAAAGGTGACGGCTCCATGCGTGGGGGCGTGTCGCGGTTGCTGCTGCTGGGGTTTTGCGCCTTTGTGGTCCTTTACTGAGAAATCGCGGTGAGGACTTCCTGCTTCCAGCGGGAACATATGCGTCTGGCCACGCACTCTTTTAGGTAATTGCCACTTTCTGTGACGCCTTGTTTTAACCATTTTATTTCATCTGGTTTTAATTTTATTTTACATCCCCTTCGCTGTGAAGAGCTCTTCCTCCATGTGGAGGCATGCTCTCCCCAGCGCCAGCACCGCGTTTTTTCGTGTTATTTCTTTTTTTTTTTTTTTTTTGTGGTCCGACAATTAATGGATCTACTCAGTGTTTTTTTCCCTCTTTTAAAGCGATCATAGGCGCTCTCGGCATTGTGTGCCACGCCGATGGCGCCGGCTAATAAAAGAGACAATGGAATGGGGGCACGAAACCACGCCGAGTGTCCCAGTGGAATATAAATAATGTGTGGGCGCCGGGGTTTAAACGACTGTAACGGGTGTATCTTATTTATTTATTTATTTTTATCTGCAGGCGAAAAAAACGCACCAGCGTGC
>NW_914761.1:0-1442 GCF_000209065.1 Trypanosoma cruzi
GCGGCAGCCGCACGACCCTGACATCGCCCTCGTCGCAGCGGCAAAGCAGCGCACGTCGGCGTCGCACACCACACACGCCACGGGACGGAATTCCCCGATGATGCCGGCGGACCTGTAGTCCATCGGCCGCAGCACCTGCCCGTTGAGCGTCAGGCACCCCACAACGAACCTTCGGCCGGCGCCCACAAGCGCAACGGTGCCGTCCATCACAACGGGCCCACTGCCAGTGTTCCCGTGGAGCGTCAGCGTGCTCTGCACAAGGTCCGCACTGCGCGGGTACGACGGCACCGACAGGAGCCTGCCGCTGATGCTGTTGCCGCGCACCGACAGCCACGACCCGGACCCAAACGACGCCGGCCCCCGCAGCACCAGCAGCGCGCCATCGGTCAGCGCACCGGCGTTGTCGTTCACCACGACGGCGGACGCGTTGGCCTCCACACCGCTGTTGAACACCAACCCATGCGCAGCGTACACCTGGCTCCCCGACACGCGCAGCACAGCGCCCCCAGACGCAACCACGCGCGCACTCGCGTACAACGCATAGTCGCCACCGAGCACAGCCGCGTCCAGCGCCACACCGCCACCGACGAGCTCCAGCACGGCGCCGTCCACCGCCACCGTCCGCCCACCAGTCACCACGGTCACGAGGGCAACGCCGGACACAACCAGCACGGACCGCACGAGCCGCAGGCCCGACAGCACCAGCACCGGTGCGTACGGCGAGGACCGCGAGCCGGGAAGATACACAAGCGGCGTCGACGTCGCGGCAACCAGCAGGGAGTCCGTCACCGTCAGCACAGACCCCGCGGGAAACGTGCCGGTCAGCACAAGCGCACCGTTCAGCACCTCCACATTGCACACGGACAGCTCCACCGGCCCGCTCTCGTCGCTCCCCGCCGCCACCGCACCGCGCAACGCTCCTCCGCCCATCACGTACAGCACGGCGCCGTCACGCAACGACACGTTCTGCACAACGATCCGCACGCCATCCCGCGCCATCCACGGCACGTAGAGCACAGGACTCACGCCGTCCAGCACAACGTGGCGCAGCGTCACCTCGCTCGCGCCGGCAGGCACAACGAACGCCGACCGCACCGTCACGCTCTCGCGGACAAACACTCTCGACGCGGTGCCCACAGCGGGCGGCAGTGCAGAAGCACCCACAGGCACGCACGCCTCGCCGTACCCGCCGCTGCCGCACGCGCACACGCACATACCGTTCCTCATGCTCGCAGACGCCGTCCCGGGCGCGTAGCAGTGCGTGTCCCTGTCGCAGACGTCGCACCCAGCAACGTCGATGCTCCCAGCGTCGCCAAAACCAGCCGCAGCGTACTCCTCCGCCGTCGACAGGACACGTCCACCCGCGTCGTTGCACGCCACCCTCAAATGCGCCCCAGCCGCAAGCGACAGGCTCAGCGAGACCATCCGCGGCAGCAGCGCTC
>NW_914762.1:0-1442 GCF_000209065.1 Trypanosoma cruzi
GGTAAATCGTTACAACTCTTTCCGTCTGTGCCGTGTTCACTGTCATTGTGTGTCTCCGTGTCCCTTTTATTGTCTCTCTGCTGGCTGTGCTGCTGAAATGCCTCCATTTCTTCTAATTTCTTTCCTGCTAGAGGCACCGATGGTCCGCGACGACGATTGTTTGTGTTCCCCATTGCGAGGGCACGGGGGTGACTGGGCGCCGGCCTGCTGAGTGCATTCGGGGGAGCGGATGGTGTGCGCCGTGCCTCACTGTGAGTGTGGGATGCCACCCGCCACGACCTGCTGTGAGGCGTGATGCCTATCCGTCGGGGAAGCGACAAGTAAAGGACTGCGGCGTGTACTTGGATGCGTCCCGTCCCTCTTGTTGCGGCCGTGGGTGTGCTGTGCCCATGGCCCTTCGTTGCGGTGCGACGGGATTTTCCTACCCATGTCTTCACCCTTGTGAGTGGTGGAGTGAATGGAGAGAGGCTGTGTGTGCGTGTGTGCGAGGTGCCCGTGTGAGTTGTGATTTCCTCCATTGTTATTTATTTGCCTCGGCTTTGTGTGATGGTCCTTTGGTTCTATTATGTGTGTTTTGCGATTGGCGGTAAATGAAGTGTGTGGACGAGCAGAAGACTAGGAGCTTGTGAACGGAATGTTCGCGAGGAAGGCTGGCTGCCCAAATACATGTATATCCTGATTGAAAGGATATATTTCTTTGGGAGTTTTTCCTATTTTATGAATCTTTTAGAAGACCCCGATGGTAGCAATCGGGGAACCGATAACTTCTGGATGAGTTTTAATTGATTTTGTTTCTGCCGTCCCACCCGCCCCCTTTGTGGTTCTTACCTTGCGGCGGGGTCTTGCGGCTGGAGGAGCCCAAAGTCTTCCACTTTTTAGGTTGTGAATACATACAAACACGCACACACACATATATATATATATATATATATATATACATGCACGTCCAATCCGAATGGAGCGATCAAGTTACGATAGTAGCCACCATAATGTGCATATATAAATATGCGCTCACTTGGTGTAAACACTCATTGGGGATTTGGCGAACCCCCGCCCCCACACCATTCACCCCTTCTCATTCCCTTCTTGTGTGAATCCTATTGACAGCCGCAGGTCTGGCCGCGGCCCAGGTGAATATTCTAGGAGCTTTTTTTGTTTGTGTGCTTTTGCTTTTGTCGTCACGGCAATTTGGCTTTTGTTTTTTCTGTGATTTATTTTTTGAAATTTGGGGCGCTCTTGCCTGTGATGCTTGTGGTTTTTTTTTTCCTACCGTTGTTGTGCTTCCTCCTTTTGAGGGAGAGGAGGGGAAGGAATCGGGGTGTCAATCATGTGCGCTACTTTCCTTGCGCGTTGTTGGGTGATCGCAGCAGAAGGAGTAGGATTTGGAAAGGACAGAAATGACGGATTACTATCAGAGTCTTGAACTCCCACGCGATGCGACG
>NW_914763.1:0-1442 GCF_000209065.1 Trypanosoma cruzi
CCAATGCATGCGCATTGACGTTGCTGACCAACAGCGTCGACGCACTCAGCACGACGTTCTTCAGCAGCAATACGCTCAGCGTCTTGCTCACAGTGCCCGGTAAGTCGAACTCGAAGGTCTGCACCGCATCAACCTCCGTGACGGCGATGTCGCAGTGCTGCGGGAAGGCACGTATAAAAGCAACGGCAGAGGAACGCATCACCGTCCGGCTCACGCGGATAAGGACGCCGGATGACTCCGCCGCCTCAGCACCCCCAACAAACTGCAGCACGGCACCCTCGCGGAATGTGCACCCATTGAGCGTGATGTTAATGGGGAGATGCAGCGGCATACTGTTAAGAGAGAACGTCAGCACGGCACCCACGCCGCTGAATGTCACACCCACGTAGCAGTGGTGCGTCTTCCACATGTTCAGCGCGAGGCTCGTCAGCGTCTGGTTCACCACGCAGCTCGTGTCGCCGTCGACGGCTCTCTCCGGCAAGGGCAGCGCAATGGTGTCGGGCACCTCGAGGGGAAGACACGACGCGCCATGCCATCCGTCCTTGCAGCTGCACGAGCACGAGCCGCGGTCCACCGACTCCGTCCCGGGCATGTAGCACGCCGCGTCCTCGTCGCATGCGCCACACCTGAACAGCACCACTTCTCCCGGAAACACGCCGTCGTACGACAACTCCTCATCGCCCTGCAGGTTGCACCCCACCACAAACCGCGCGGGTAACTCCACAATCGTGTTCGGTGGAAGAAGCTTGGCAAAGACTGCGCTTCCCTCCACCTGACGGTTGTGTGCAAGCGCCACGGTGGTGCCGCTGCCCGACAGCTGAAGCTTGAGCCCGGAATACGGAATAGTTAATACTGAGGCCGCACCCACGCTGTTGCCCTCCACACGCCACTGCGCACCGCTCTCGAGTGTCACAGAGCCAGACAAATACACCAGCGCGGGATCAAAAAATTCCGTCCTGCCAATGAAAGTGCAGTCCGCCACTCGCAGCAGCCCCGCGGAGCTCACGGTGGTATCCCCAAAAAGAATAAATGCCATTGACCGCGCTCATCGTGTTGTTCTCCACGTCAAAGTAGCCTCCGTTCTTCATAACAACAGCGTAAACGCGAACGGCTGATTCCGCACCGTTATTCTCCGTTGCCCTCAGTGTATTTCCCTTCACAATAATCCCGCCACCATCAAAAACAAAAGCATCGATGAAATAAACTGCGTAACTACTCCCCTCGATGTAGTTGTCAAGCAGCAGCAGCGTCGAGTTCGCACCAAGGAAAAATTCCGGAAAGGCAATGGCGTGGGCCGACGTCGTCACAATCGTGCTGCCCGCAACCAGTATCTGGGAGCTCACGTCAAAATCACCCTCAAACACCAACACTCCGGAATCCATCAAAGAGGAGACCACGCTCACGTGCACGCGCGCACCACTCCCCTGATCGACAGGCCCACA
>NW_914764.1:0-1442 GCF_000209065.1 Trypanosoma cruzi
AGCCTTGTCGAGATTATCCGGAAAATTCGTGGCGGCAAACACGACGACTGCCTCGTTTGCTTGAAGACCGTCAAGTTCGGCAAGCAGCTGGTTCACTGTGCGATTCTCTTCGGAACTCAACCCCAAAGCCCCTTGGCCGTTGCTGCGTGAACCCACGGCGTCAATCTCGTCCACAAATATCACAGAAGGAGCCTCACGTTTTGCAGCCGCAAACAATTCCCGCACCCGCTTCGGCCCCGATCCGGCGTACACTTCAATAAAGTCCGCCCCACTACAAGTGAGGAAAGGCACACTCGCCTCCCCTGCCACAGCCTTCGCCAGTAACGTCTTACCTGTCCCTGGTTCTCCAGTGAGGATGCAGCCCTTCGGCAGTCTGCCGCCCAGCCGTGTGAAGCGTTCCGGCGTTTTGAGAAAGTTCACGTACTGTTGTACCTCCTCCAGCGCCTCAGGCACCCCAACCACGTCCTTAAACTTCGTGTCCCTAACCTCCACCCGAAAGTTTTTGTCTCCCAAAGGGTTCATTTGCTTCTGCAGCATATCCATCGCATTGCTAAAAAACTGCCCTCGTTTTGCGCCGAATGCGGAGGAAGCTACATTTACTCGCCGCCGCATAAAAAAATAACCAAGGAATACAAATGGCAAGGCCGTGAAAATGGCCCCGCCGACCGCCTGGGAAACTGTGGGATTCACGTTCTTCGTTGGGCGCCGCTGCTGCGCGTCATAGAATCCCCGGTAGAAGGAGGTCGATTTGGAAGCTTCCTCTTCTCGCGATAACGGATCCATAGAGTAAAAGATGTATTTATGTATGTATGTATGTAGACTATATATGTATATGGCGTATTATTATCCCTCAGGCAAAAAGTAGAAGCGACAGTAGCGCACAAAATATTCGCCTGGGCTGCCTGTCGGATCCTGAACTGATCTAACGAAGTAAAATAGGACGAAAGAATGGAGAAGGGGGGTGCGGTAGAGAAGCAATGGGTTCGTCACAGCCTCAATGTTCACTCCAACTAATTATATAGTTGTATATATTTGGATAGCCACTACAGTGACACGCTGCACTCTATTCGGATTGGAAATATTTATTCCTTGCGAGGTGGCACCATTTAAAGATCCTCCAGCCACAAGACTCCGCCGCAACGTGGGAATCGGAAAGAGGGTGAATGGGACGGCAAGAGTAAAAAAATATATATTCGTCTTATCGCTATCGGTTCGTTGATTCCTTCCATCGCGGTCCTCCAAAGGATGCATAAGAAAGGAAGGAATCGTACAGAAATGTATTCATCCCATCAAGGCGTGTATTAAATTAATTATAAAGCCTTCCACAGAAACACGCATTTCACAAGCTCATAATAATAAAAAAACAGCACGCACCTCTTTTAATTTGGTCTTCTTTTTGTTTGTTATATTGTTTGTTTGTTATTAAGCTTCACTGTCGTTTA
>NW_914765.1:0-1442 GCF_000209065.1 Trypanosoma cruzi
GAATGATGGGGGTCAGCGACGCTCTCTGTTAATATCTGTTTGCGTGTTCACACACTGGACGCCAAACAACCCTGAATTATCCGCTGCTTGGAGGAATTTCGCGAGCTCTTGCCCACACGGGTGCTGCACTCGGCTGATCGTTTTCGAGCGGCTGCTACATCACATGTCGTGGTCTAAATTTTTGTTTCAAATTATGAATGGTGGGGGTCAGAGGTACTCTCTGTCAATATCTGTTTGCGTGTTCACACACTGGACACCAAACAACCCTGAATTATCCGCTGCTTGGAGGAATTTCGCGAGCTCTTGCCCACACGGGTGCTGCACTCGGCTGATCGTTTTCGAGCGGCTGCTACATCACATGTCGTGGTCTAAATTTTTGTTTCAAATTATGAATGGTGGGGGTCAGAGGTACTCTCTGTCAATATCTGTTTGCGTGTTCACACACTGGACACCAAACAACCCTGAATTATCCGCTGCTTGGAGGAATTTCGCGAGCTCTTGCCCACACGGGTGCTGCACTCGGCTGATCGTTTTCGAGCGGCTGCTGCATCACACGTCGTGGTCTAAATTTTTGTTTCCAATTATGAATGATGGGGGTCAGAGACGCTCTCTGTCAATATCTGTTTGCGTGTTCACACACTGGACGCCAAACAACCCTGAATTATCCGCTGCTTGGAGGAATTTCGCGAGCTCTTGCTCACACGGGTGCTGCACTCGGCTGATCGTTTTCGAGCGGCTGCTACATCACACATTGTGGTCCAAATTTTTGTTTCAAATTATGAATGGTGGGGGTCAGAGACGCTCTCTGTTAATATCTGTTTGCGTGTTCACACACTGGACACCAAACAACCCTGAATTATCCGCTGCTTGGAGGAACTTCGCGAGCTCTTGCTCACACGGGTGCTGCACTCGGCTGATCGTTTTCGAGCGGCTGCTACATCACACATTGTGGTCCAAATTTTTGTTTCAAATTATGAATGGTGGGGGTCAGAGACGCTCTCTGTTAATATCTGTTTGCGTGTTCACACACTGGACGCCAAACAACCCTGAATTATCCGCTGCTTGGAGGAATTTCGCGAGCTCTTGCCCACACGGGTGCTGCACTCGGCTGATCGTTTTCGAGCGGCTGCTACATCACACATTGTGGTCCAAATTTTTGTTTCAAATTATGAATGGTGGGGGTCAGAGACGCTCTCTGTTAATATCTGTTTGCGTGTTCACACACTGGACGCCAAACAACCCTGAATTATCCGCTGCTTGGGGGAATTTCGCGAGCTCTTGCTCACACGGGTGCTGCACTCGGCTGATCGTTTTCGAGCGGCTGCTACATCACACATTGTGGTCCAAATTTTTGTTTCAAATTATGAATGGTGGGGGTCAGAGACGCTCTCTGTTAATATCCTGTTTGCGTGTTCACACACTGGACGCCAAACACCCTGAAT
>NW_914766.1:0-1442 GCF_000209065.1 Trypanosoma cruzi
TGGGGCGTACCGACGGCGCGTGGGCGTCTGTGGTGCTGGTGAGGCACGTGCGTCTCAAACCGTATGATGCGTCGCAGGTGTGCAGCGTCGTTTCGAAGCACCAATGGGCGTTTCTACTCATCATGGCGTCCACAACGGACCCGGATGGCAGCAGGTGGCACTGCGATTCCTCCTGGTGTTGCACAGCGACTTCTTTGGACGACGCGCTTGATTGGCAGCACTTGGGGCTTTTGTGGGAGAAGGTGGGAGGCTGAGGGCATTAGGACTGAATTGTTTTGAGTGGCAGCGTTCCGTTGACTTGTGGCGAGTTGTGGCACTCTTTTGGGGTTTGGCGGCCCGTCTCTTTTGTTTACTTCCCACCGCAGCACATGGATAACACTGGTCCTGGGAACACTTGTTTAGACGGGTGTGAGCTGCTGCCGTGCGTGGTGCGTGGACTATGTGATTGTGTGGGGAGGTGCATGGAGTGACGAATACTTCTGTTTTGCATGTCGCGGTGTGTCGGAATGATGTTTGGAAAACATGTGAGGGGTGTTGTGTGTGGTTTGTGTGTCTTCTCTGGTGGAGCCGACATGTGTGCGGGGATTGTGGCATTGCTGGCTGACGGTTCTACGTCACTTTTCAGCATTCCTGGATGTGCTGAGGAATGACGGCTGGCGACCAGCGTGTTGGCACTGCCGGTGGGAATAAGTACACGAGGAATTGGCCATTTTCTCTTTCCCATGCTGGAGCCGATGGACTGGCACGAGGGCACCGGCTGCAGGCTGCCTGCCAGCACGTGTGAGCAGCGGATCCATGCACACACCGACGCTCATCGCAAGAGCTTGTGTGATCACAGTGGCTTTTGTGGCGTGCTTTTGTGGGCGTCAGCCCGTCGGAGAATGTGTGAAGCAAACGGCTGACGGAACACGAGGAAAATAAGTGCGTGCACTGTGCCGTGTTTCGGCGTCGATGGCAGAGCGGCAGGAGGCCCGTGCTGGCAACTGAGATCTTTGCGTCGCGAGGGATGTCCGTGTTGATTTTGGATTGTCGAGGGTGAAATGAATTTGCTGCTGCCCGTGTGTGTGGCCACTCCGGCAGAGGGCGGACACAAAAGGGAGGGATGCATGCGCTGCGTGTGTGTGCAGGTGCCATGCAACAACGTCACAACAAACATGCTGCGACTCGGTGACCCTCACATCGCTGTGGTCCTGACGAGCAGCCCAGGCACGGCCCGCATCGATGCACTTAGTGGACGGAGTGAGGCATCTTTTGAGGCGCAGCAGGGAGCAGGATGTGTTGACGCAGCCACGACGTGCATGGAGTGTCACGATGGCACAGCCGGCTGTGGCTGGTGGAATATTACTTCTCGAAGGCAAAGAGAGAGAGAGAGAGAGAGCTGCTCCTGCTGCTGTTGGCGTCGTTGCTGCCTTTTGTGGCCTCCCATGCCGATTATTGTCTGT
>NW_914767.1:0-1443 GCF_000209065.1 Trypanosoma cruzi
GAGAACACACAAACAGATAGTGACAGAGAGTGCCTCTGACTCCCACCATTCATAATCGGAAACAAAAATTTGGACCACAACGTGTGATGCAGCCACCGCTCGAAAACGATCAGCCGAGTGCAGCACCCGTGTGGGCAAGAGCTCGCGAAATTCCTCCAAGCAGCGGATAATTCAGGGTTGTTTGGTGTCCAGTGTGTGAACACGCAAACAGATGGTGACAGAGAGTGTCTCTGACTCCCACCATTCATAATTGGAAACAAAAATTTGGACCACAACGTGTGATGCAGCCACCGCTCGAAAACGATCAGCCGAGTGCAGCACCCGTGTGGGCAAGAGCTCGCGAAATTCCTCCAAGCAGCGGATAGTTCAGGGTTGTTTGGTGTCCAGTGTGTGAACACACAAACAGATAGTGACAGAGAGTGTCTCTGACTCTCACCATTCATAATTGGAAACAAAAATTTGGACCACAACGTGTGATGCAGCAGCCGCTCGAAAACGATCAGCCGAGTGCAGCATCCTTGTGGGCAAGAGCTCGCGAAATTCCTCCAAGCAGCGGATAATTCAGGGTTGTTTGGTGTCCAGTGTGAGAACACGCAAACAGATATTGACAGAGAGTGTCTCTGACTCTCACCATTCATAATCGGAAACAAAAATTTAGACCACTACAGGCGATGCAACGGTCGGTCTCGTTGGTGAGGGATGGGTGGCGCGACCGACACAGGGGGTGCTTGTGGTCTGCAGGGCTTTTGCAGACGTTCGAAGAGTGGGCATGGGTCGTATCTTCCCGGTGGGCACAGCTGTCACTCGGGGCACAATTTCCGGATCGGAAACAGGATTACAGTCCTCGCCAGACCGACAAGCCACTGTCACGCGGTGTGTGCGCCTTCCTGTGTCCTCTGGGCATCCCTCTAGTACGTTGGTCCGACTGGAGTGAGGTAGCCCACGTGCTAGGCATTGGCGCAGTTTTGCGGGAGGGATCGTGCCATGACGGTATCCGCGTCCGCTGTCACGTTGCGTGGGACTCCGCGGTGTCATGGGGAAAATGTGAAGCCAGCTGTACGACCTCGATCCGCCTGTGAAAGTGGCACGGTACAAATCTCTTCGGTGACGTCGTCGTGCACCTCCAGCGGGCCAAGGCGGAGTGATTCCATCGCCGAGAGGGAGTCTGTGGCGGAAGGAACTCGTGTGGGCGATTGGGATGCTGCTGCCAGGCGGGGAACTGGGAAGTGTCTGAGGCAATGCTCAGTGGCAGGACGCCCCGCTCGGCAGGAGCATGCAAGGCTGCCAGCAGCTGTGCGGTGAGGCCCCACAGGCAGCTCGGCTGTCCGGGGAGTCAAGTAGCATTGCAGCGGATCCAGATGCATGCTGAGCGGGAGACGATGAGCCATCCGGGGCGTCTTGGGCGTGCCGTGGCTGGAGGACGCCCACCCCGTCGCAGCTCAC
>NW_914768.1:0-1443 GCF_000209065.1 Trypanosoma cruzi
GTGTCATGGTGCTGAGCAACTGTCTCGTACACGTACTGCCAGTCGGAGCCAGAGAACACGACGCGAACAATTTCCAGCGCAGGCACAGTGGCCCTCACAGACCCCGCTGCCCTGACGCTCAGCGGCACGCACAGAACAAAAATCAAAAGCGATGCGGCCCCGGCCATGTACGAGGCTTTCGAACACCGTGCACCGACGTAAACTTCAGCGGCCCTGTCAGCTGCCACCATCATCGCCGGCCACGTTCGTGCCAATGGCAGGCAAAATTCACGGCACTTCTACCGGCCCTCACGTCAGAAGCAAAATGCAAAAAAGGGAAAAAGAAGAAAACAGCGGTGCGTCCCACCGACCACCGCCGGTGACGGTTGGAAAACTCTGCCCCACACCAGAAACATCCCACACAAAGAGCGCGCCGCACAAAACAGCGGAATCCAGCAA
The DNA here is from genome assembly GCF_000209065.1 of Trypanosoma cruzi. Lineage (NCBI taxonomy): Eukaryota > Euglenozoa > Kinetoplastea > Trypanosomatida > Trypanosomatidae > Trypanosoma > Trypanosoma cruzi. The sequence continues at coordinate 439 of NW_914768.1, forward strand.
ACACCCGAAGCACTGCCACCACCACCCAGATGAAGAAATCGTCCTGTCGCCCAACCGCCACAAAGAGTCGACGCTCAAACGCCACGCCTCAACAGCAAAAAAACGGCTCCTGGGACCATAATATTTAGCCGTGACGGCACGCCCCCGCCCCCACCATCTAAATAATCAACCAATCTCACGTGTGAATGCGAGACACCACAGTGACAACAGAAATCAATGCCGCGCAAGCCACATGTGACAGGAGGAGCACCCAGCCGCCATTGTCCGGCCCTCTCCGCATATACATCCCACGGACACCACACATCACTTGCTCAGCCCGACCATCGGTTTCCGTCCTCACTGCATCCGGGGGATTCCGCCCATGCGCCAGCGCCGCACAACCGCCGGTGAGCCGCCGGTGAGCCGCCAGCAACACGGCGGCAGCAGTGCCCATACACAAGTGCAGCCATGGGACGGCCGCACACCACTTCGATGATTGCGTGAGCAACGCAAAAGCACGCACTGGAGGCGAAAATCACCTCGGCGCCCCGCAGTCACGCCACACCTTTTCATTCAAGTCACAGAAAGAGTGAGGAGGAAAAACAACAGCAGCTGAAAGAACAGGCACCGCCCCCAAGACAACCAAACAGCCACAACGCAAGGCGGCGCTGTTCTCTTGCGTGACGGCGGCCAAAAACTCCACGGAGGGAGGGGCACCCACGACACACAAATTTTCAAGAAATGGGCAAAACGCACAAAAATTGAGCAAAAAAAAGTGCGTCGCGCAGCCCCCAAAACAATGCAAAAGTTTTCAAAAAAAAAAACCGGCAAAAAAAAGGTTTTGAAAAAAACCAGCAAAAGAAGCAAAAAGATTCTTCAAAATTAAAAAACGGCAAAAAGGTAACAAACCAACAAGTGCATCACTCAAACAAACACAACTTACCGCAAGGCAAAAAAAAAAAAAAAAAAGAATACATCAGGCCCCTCACACACACAGCCTCCAGCACATCCACTAAAAAAAACATT
>NW_914769.1:0-1443 GCF_000209065.1 Trypanosoma cruzi
CAGAGCACCTGAGCCACCAGAAGCAGGGCACTCCGTCAATCTACCTTTGTGAGCGGCTATAGTACTCTCGTTCAACGGAGACTGGACTTCGCCCCATTTGATCCGTTTACTCGACTCGCCGCCCGTGGGATTCGTGACCTCACCAACAACCAGTTTTAGTTCCAAGCCGCCCTCTTTCCAACTCCCATCTACATAGGACACATCAGTGCTTCCCACAAGAAGAAACACCCTATTGCCCTTCATGGTTGTTGTGGGGCGGAGCACAACATCCAAACCCTCTTTCCCTCCGCTTTACCAAGCACAGTGTGTGCACTCCATTCTTCCTTTACCGACCTCACCAACAAGAGTAGACCATTCCTAAGCAGAGTCGATGTTCTCCGCAACAACATCAAAAGACGGCTTAGTCAATTGACCACCTTGATATTTGGCATTTACGTGACCTTCGGCAAAAGCAGCAATTACTCCACCAGCACTGACGAGAGAGGGTGAAACAAATGAATCCCTCCGACTTGAGTCAGTCCCCTTCTTCGCCAGCACCTGCGTCGTCTGCGGCACAAAAAGATCGACCCGTTGCAGTCCCTCAACACCCCCTGAAGCACTCCCTTCTCCAGCAATGGCACCCGTCAATGCCGACCCAGGAGTTGAAGCATCAGCATTACTTCCCACACCAGCTTGTGCACCTCCACCAGTGCCGCAGCACATCATCACGACGAGGAGGAGCAGCACCGCGGAAGCAAACACACGCCGGGACATGTGGGGCCTCTGCGGCTCACTCTCTCTTCCTTCCCTCCTCCTTCCGCTGGATCCGGTCACGCGGCGACGGTTGTGCGTGCGGGGTGCCTTCACTGCAGCAACACGTGAGAGCATATAAATATGTGCGTATGGGCGGTGTGTGTGCTGTTGTTCCTTTCAGTGCCTTCGAATTTCACAGTAGCGTTTAGCGCTTATTTTCCTAGCGTGTCTGTGTTCAATAATTGGGGAGAACAATAACAGTGGTAATACATCAGACACGTCAGCGGGGGTTAGGGCAGAGCACCCACGCAGAGAGCGGGACACGAGACAATCCGGAAGAGACGGCACGGAGAACCATCGCCCACAGAAAAGAGCAGCAACACGGCAAGTCACGGCGGGCCGTCGGTGTGTGCGGGCCAGCCCTCACGCGGTGCAACACGCCACACCCAACAGGGAAAGACAGACAGAGAGGCGGAGGGAGATGAATGGACGCCGTCAAGAGGCACTCACAATCAACATGGCTCGTGAGCATGCGGCCACTCCACGCAGGAACACAGGAGGAGAGGATGACAGGAGAAAAAAGCAAAAGGCAGCACAAACACACGGAAGAAACAAAAGACAGGCGGGAAAGGCATCGCCAAGGGCCTCACCCTGGCCGGCAACTCCACACCAGCCCTCACACATACACACACCATCGCAGTGCTGCCAGTC
>NW_914770.1:0-1443 GCF_000209065.1 Trypanosoma cruzi
AACTGCAGCACGGCACCGCCACAGAATGTGCATCCAGTGAGCGTGATGTTGATGGGGAGATGCAGCGGCATGCTGTGGAGGAAAAACGTCAGCGCAGCACCCACGCCGCTGAACGTCACACCCACGTAGCAGTGGTGCGTCTTCCACATGGTCAGCGAGAGGTTCGTCAGCGTCTTGTTCACCACGCAGCTCGTGTCACCGTCAACGGCTCTCTCCGGCAAGGGCGGCACAACCGTGTCGGACACCTCGAAGGGAAGACACGACGCGCCATGCCATCCGTCCTTGCAGCTGCACGAGCACGAGCCGCGGTCCACCAACTCCGTCCCTGGCATGTAGCACGCCGCGTCGTCGTTGCATGTGCCACACCCGAATACCACCACGTCCTCCGGAAACACACCGTCGTACGACACCTCCTCATCGTCCTGCAGGTTGCACCCAACCACAAACCGCGCGGGTAACGTCACGACAATGCTCGACGGGAGAAATTTGGCGAATGAAACCCTCGAGCCCACCTGACCGTTGTGTGCAAGCGCCACAGTAGTGCCGCTGCCCGACAGACGAATTTTGTGCTGGAAATAAGGAATAGTTAATACTGAGGCTGCACCCACGCTATTGCCCTCCACACGCCACTGCGCACCGCCCTCGAGTGTCACCGAGCCATACAAATACACCAGCGCAGAAGTCGAAACCTCTGTGCTGCCAATAAAGGCGCAGTCCGCCACTCGCAGCAGCCCCGCGGAGCTCACGGAAGTATCACCAAAAAGATAAATGCCACTTACTGCGCTCATCGTGTTGTTCTCCACGTCAATGTAGCCGCCGTTCTTCGCATCAATAGCATTAAAGCAAACAGATGATTCCACACCGTTATTCTCTACCGTAGTCAGCGTATTTCCCTTCACAATGATCCTGCCACCATCAACAACAACAGCATTGATGAAATAAACGGCGTAACTATTCCCCTCAATGTAGTTGTCAAGCAGCATCAGCGTCAAATTTGCACTGAAGTAAAAATCCACAAAGGCTATGGCGTGGCTCGACGTCGTCACAAACGTACTGCCTGCCACCAGTATCTGGGAGCTCACACCAAAATCACCTCCGAACACCAACTCACCAGCATCCAATACCGAGGATGTCACGTTCACGTGCACGCGCGCACCACTCCCCCTGATCGACAGGCCCTTGAGAACGCACTGCAGCAGCGTGATGTTGAGTGTCTGCTGTGGCGCGTCGAAGCTCCACAGGTCCAGCACAATCGCGGCGGTGAAGGTCACGTTGACGAAGCACAGACCACGCACACCGGGATCAGGATCGTCCACGGAGCTGATGCTGCCACCATGCACGCAGCGGACCTCCGTGTCCTTCGCGTCGGGCAGCGGGAGCGGCCCAAGGCCGTCCGGAACCGCAGCTGGCACACACGTGTCACCGTAGCCGCCAGCAGCGCAC
>NW_914771.1:0-1444 GCF_000209065.1 Trypanosoma cruzi
GCGAATGTGGGTCACGGGAAGCGCAGCCAATATCATCAAAACCAATTCAGTGCGTTGGGTCTTCGCTCATATTCAGCGCTCACACTTTCATGCAAGCACAGCCACCATCGCAGCAGCAGCCGCACACGCAAAAATAGGCACAAGGAATGGCATAATGCAAGCAACCATTTTTTTTCTGCTTGAATGTTGGCAGATGTCTGCATGCGTTGTTTTGTTTTTGAGGAGGGCAAACCTTCATGCCTGGGTCGTGTGTTGGGGATTTCTGCAGGGTGCACAATTATGTTTTCTTTCCTCTTGTGACTTTTCTTGTGTTGGTGCAGCCAATAATTCGGTGTGTGTTGTTCCTGCCTTTCGCTGGTAAATTGTTGCAATAGATGTTTGTTTTTCCTCTCGTTGCTGTGGCACCTGATTCCCCACCGTTTATTGCGGTGGGAATGAAAATATTTGAGTGGACTCCCACGCACCAGAACGCACCTTCGCTCCTATTCATTGGTGCATGGAAGGGCATGTGTGTTTGGTGGTGTCTCGGCCATATATTTTGTGGGTGCACATTCCCCTGCAGGCTGAGGGCGGGATGACGCTCCGTCGCGGTGCACTTCCCTCGCATGCCGCCCACTGTGATTCATCATGCATCACCCCCTCACACATTCCGTGGTGCCACACCGCTGATATTATTGCAGCCGCTGTGATTCCGCGTAATTCACGCATTTGATTGTGCCACAATACATCCGCTCGTGTGGCCGCAGCATCCAAACAGCGGTGCCCAACACCGTGAGCGGCAGTCCACATCCTTGCATGTCCCAGCGCGGTGGTGCTTGACTGTCAGCCAGGCGCCAGACAACACGAGAGTGTTGTGCCGGCAGTACAACACACGGAGCTGCAGTGAATGACTCGGGCGACGACGCATCTATTCGTCGTAAAACAGTGAAAAGGAGTCGGGCTAAATACTGCCGGCTGCACTCACGACACCATATCCACAGCCAAAGCATGCGACATGATGTGTGTTTCACTGGTGCTGTGAAATGCCTGCAGACGACGACACTAGTGGAGGCACACCACCCATGATCAGCGGACAGACAATAATCGGCATGGGAGGCCAAAAAAGGCAGCAACGACGCCAGCAGCAGGAGCAGCCCTCTCTCTCTCTCTGTTGCCTCCGGAAAGTAAAAATTCCACCAGCCACAGCTGACTGTGCCATCGTGACACTCCATGCACGTCGTGGCCGCGTCAACACATCCTGCTCCTTGCAGCGCCTCAAAGATGCCTCATTCCGTCCACTAAGTGCATCGATGCGGGCCGTGCCTCGGCTGTTCGTGAGGACCGCACGATGTGAGGGTCACCGATTCGCAGCGTGTTTGTTGTGACGTTGTTGCATGGCACCTGCACACACACACGCAGCATGTTTGTTTTGTCCGCCCTCTGCCGGTGTGCCACACACACGGGC
>NW_914772.1:0-1444 GCF_000209065.1 Trypanosoma cruzi
GTCAGTAAAAGCCTCCAGCCATCTGCATCGGCAGCCTCGCCCCCAGACGTCCTCTTCTCGTAGTCCCCAAGGGCCATGTAGACACTGTCGCCGCTCCCAATTGTCGTTGGCTGCATCTTTTCTCGTGCCCTGGTCGTACCACTGGCGGCATCCACAGGTTCTACGAGAGAAATGCCTGCATCCATCGCCGAGATTGCCTTTGAGCCACCACAGCCCGTCTCAATGTGCGTGGATGCAATCGTAGCATGGCCGCAGGCTCCGTCCCTTTCACTGCACTGAGCTTCAGCAACGGCAAACACACCGCCGGCCACCTCAGCAAGGCTGGGAACACGAAGCGAGCCGGCGGCCGCCTCGGATACAGTCATTTCTTGCCATTTATAGGGCGCCGGTGTCGTTCCCTGAAAAGGATCAACGGCCTTCCTCACTACTTCCATGAGCGGACGCAGCCTCACGGACGCCGCAGAAAATTATCACAAGAAGCAGCACCGCGGAATAGAAGTGATGCCGGAACATGTGGGGCCTCTGCGGCTCACTCTCTCTTCCTTCCCTCCTCCTTCCGCTGGATCCGGTCACGCGGCGACAACTGTGTGTGCGGGGTGCCTTGACTGCAGCAACACGTAAGAGCATATAAATATGTGTGTGTGGGCGGTGTACGGTTGGTCCTTTCAGTGCCTTCGGATTTCACAGTAGCGATTAGCGCTTGGTCGTAACGCTTTTCCTTCGTGTGTGCTAAAATCAGGGAGAGAAGGAAGCATGCCAAGCAAAGAGACAAAACAGTGAGCACAGCCACCCATCCACTGTGATTGGCACCATCATCACCGCCGCAGCCACTCCCAACAGCAACTCACGCACACAGACACACGGAACAGGAGAAGGAAGAACAGTGCACAACAAACACACAGAGACTGTCAACGCAAGGCAGCGTCTACATAACAAACACACACACCGCCAGCAGTCACCCACCATGAACAAGAACGAGAAAAGACACACCGCCACCACCTCCAGTTCAGTCCCGCGGACAACGGGATACGGCGACAGCCCCGCTGCCGGCACACAACGCACAGCAAGCAAACAATCACCCACTCCAGTTACACGTGGAAACGGGTCCTCCGCCATCCATGACGCGGTGCCCCACTCCGTACGGTTACACGGGGTGCACCATTTTATCAATACAACTTATTCTTTGTTTATCCCTTGAAAATGCTTCTTTTATTGGTGGGCCTTGGAACACGATAAAACAAAATAAAGGATGCAGCAGCACCATAGCACCGCCAGCCACAATTGTTTTTTCATACCAGGCAACTCCACGATTATGCCTCTTATCCACATACAACTAAAACGCTGTATGAAAATCACCCACAGTTCCTTACCAGAAACAAACAACCCCTTTCCCTCCCTAACTCGTTTTCCTATTTTGTTATTTCTCACTTCGGGGAACCTCGTC
>NW_914773.1:0-1444 GCF_000209065.1 Trypanosoma cruzi
CCTCCCCGCCACCACAGCCAACAACAAAAGCGCAACTGTTCGCAGCATCCTCCCGGGACGCCTCTGCCAGAGCATGGGAGGAAGAAGCGCTTCGTGGACAAGTCGCATTGTGTCGACTTCGCCTCTTTTTGCCTTCGACAGGGTGCACTCTGGCTCAGAGGCCAAAATACGGGGCGGTCACAGCTCCTTCTCTCCATGCTCAGCATGTCTTGCTGGACTAGAAGCTCTCATCCACCGGGGCAAAAAACTCAGCCTCCAGAAGCCCATCCTGCGCCATGTCGTCCTTCCCCCACGGGCACACGATGCAAACTGTCCCCGCACTGCAGCTGCTGTTGCCGCCAGCTCCCCGCCTGCGTGGTCAAGGCACTTTTTTGGTCTGCCAGATAGTCTTCTTGAAGATAATCATTCCACCCCACAGACTCTGCGTCAGGGGTCCACGCGAACATCCATTCACCCAGTGTATATGGGCCGCACTCCTGTGCCGACAAGAAGCGGCCGCAAGCCTCAGAGCGGTCAGAGACGGCGCCGAGGGGTCCGTTCGGCTGCGGCCGTGCCACTTCCCCCGCCATCAAGTTAAAAGCGAAAGGTTCCGTCCTTTACTGAGAGGAGAACCAAAAGAGCATCTACACGGGACACCGTTGACGCCACTCTCGCGTGCCCATCAGTGCTGCTCAAATAACAAAAAAAGACTCGCGCCGCTGTCCGTCTGATCCGCGAGGTCGTTCAGGGGCTTTACGCTTCCATTTAGTGAGCCCTCCTGCACACAGAACATTCCGTGGACACTCCCGCTCAGTGTGACGAATGCCCAAGAGCGGCTCCTGACTTTATTGAAAAGGCGGTTTTGCGGCAGGCGCTCCACCCCCTCACTCGACTCGGCGGACACGTCCTCGCTACACGCAAAGCAGTTCTCCTCCTGTGCGGTGGAGGCTGGTTGTATCAGTGCACTCGGTCGCGTTCTTGTGCCTCTCCAGGCAGAGGCTGGGGGAGAGGCCGCCACAGCAATTCTGTAAAGAGATATCTGACTTGCCAAAGTGCTGTCGCTCCCGTTTCGATAGACGCTGCTTCCACGCATGTTCCACGCCTCCTCCCCCTCCTCCTCATCTCCGTCGTATTCGCTACTGCCGAGGAGGGCAACAGCAATCACCTGCCTTCTCGTCGTCCCCATTTATCTGCCGCGAGAAGTCTATTCTGTGGCTGCTGCTGGGCCATCGCCCGTCTGCGGAAGAGGCCAAAGCCGTCCTCATCGTCGCTGGAAAAGACATCCGGCGGCTCCAAAAAGGGCACGCCCTCAGGAACAAATTCCGACCCGCACCGTGGCCGAGAGACGGCGGCTGTTGGCACCTGGCAACGAGGCATCGTCTGTTTTTTCTTCTGTCCGCAGCAAAAAAATGGGCCAAAGCCCCTCAACACGCACGCCGCCCTCCCCCTCCGCGCGTGTTTGTGT
>NW_914774.1:0-1444 GCF_000209065.1 Trypanosoma cruzi
GCGAAATTCCTCCAAGCAGCGGATAATTCAGGGTTGTTTGGTGTCCAGTGTGTGAACACGCAAACATACATTGAAAGAGAGTGTCTCTGACTCCCGCCATTCATAATTCAAAACAAAAATTTAGACCACAGCGTGTGGTGCAGCAGCCGCTCGAAAACGATCCGCCGACTGCAGCACCCTTGTGGGCAAGAGCTCGCGAAATTCCTCCAAGCAGCGGATAGTTCCGGGTTGTTTGGTGTCCAGTGTGTGCACACGCAAACATACATTGAAAGAGAGTGTCTCTGACTCCCGCCATTCATAATTCAAAACAAAAACATAGACCACAACGTGTGGTGCAGCAGCCGCTCGAAAACGATCCGCCGAGTGCAGCACCCTTGTGGGCAAGAGCTCGCGAAATTCCTCCAAGCAGCGGATAGTTCAGGGTTGTTTGGTGTCCAGTGTGTGCACACGCAAACATACATTGAAAGAGAGTGCCTCTGACTCCCGCCATTCATAATTCAAAACAAAAATTTAGACCACAACGTGTGGTGCAGCAGCCGCTCGAAAACGATCCGCCGAGTGCAGCACCATTGTGGGCAAGAGCTCGCGAAATTCCTCCAAGAAGCGGATAATTCAGGGTTGTTTGGTGTCCAGTGTGTGAACACGCAAACATACATTGAAAGAGAGTGTCTCTGACTCCCGCCATTCATAATTCAAAACAAAAATTTAGACCACAACGTGTGGTGCAGCAGCCGCTCGAAAACGATCCGCCGAGTGCAGCACCATTGTGGGCAAGAGCTCGCGAAATTCCTCCAAGAAGCGGATAATTCAGGGTTGTTTGGTGTCCAGTGTGTGAACACGCAAACATACATTGAAAGAGAGTGTCTCTGACTCCCGCCATTCATAATTCAAAACAAAAATTTAGACCACAGCGTGTGGTGCAGCAGCCGCTCGAAAACGATCCGCCGAGTGCAGCACCATTGTGGGCAAGAAGCTCGCGAAATTCCTCCAAGCAGCGGATAATTCAGGTTTGTTTGGTGTCCAGTGTGTGCACACGCAAACATACATTGAAAGAGAGTGCCTCTGACTCCCGCCATTCATAATTCGAAACAAAAACATAGACCACAACGTGTGGTGCAGCAGCCGCTCGAAAACGATCCGCCGACTCCAGCACCATTGTGGGCAAGAGCTCGCGAAATTCCTCCAAGCAGCGGATAGTTCAGGGTTGTTTGGTGTCCAGTGTGTGCACACGCAAACATACATTGAAAGAGAGTGCCTCTGACTCCCGCCATTCATAATTCGAAACAAAAACATAGACCACAACGTGTGGTGCAGCAGCCGCTCGAAAACGATCCGCCGAGTGCAGCACCCTTGTGGGCAGGAGCTCGCGAAATTCCTCCAAGCAGCGGATAATTCAGGGTTGTTTGTGTCCAGTGTGTGAACACGCAACATACATGAAAGAGAG
>NW_914775.1:0-1444 GCF_000209065.1 Trypanosoma cruzi
GGCGGCGGCGTGGTGGTGGCGACCGATTTCCGCAGGACTCACGCGTCACTGTGGTGGACTCGGTGCTGATTGCAGAGAAGAGCGTTGCGTACCGCGGCGCCTACGGCCTTGGCGACGCGTCCGCGTGCCTCGTGCTGCACAGCGTGAATCTGACTGGGAGTGTGCTGACCATCGCGCGCACGCATTTGGCGGCTGTGTTCCGCGACGCTGTTGGCGTGTTGGTGTTTGGCGGCGTGGTGCTTCAGTCGCGTGGTGCGCTGTACTTTGACGGGCTGTCGGTGCAGACGGCGCTGGGGCTGTGCGTGTCGGTGGAGGGCGGTGTTGCGGCCAGTGGCGGCTCCGTGGTGGCGTTTGTTGACAGCGGCTTCCTGCTGTGCAAGCACGCGGTGTCTGTGCGTGGGGCTGTGAGCGTGTCGGGCTCCGCCGTGGCGCTTGTGCGGAGCGAATTCTCTTCGACGGGGGACTACGCGGTGGCGTTTTATTCGACGGTGAGCCTGGCCGACGGGTCGATGTTGCTAGTGAAGGACAACGTGCACGACGGTGTCTCGAGGGAGATGCTCCACGCCGCTGGCGCCGTGACCGCTGCTGGGAGCACGCTGAGCTTTGTGCGCAACCGAGTGCTGCTGCCGCGGATGCTGTCGCTGAGCCTGTCGCTTGCGGCTGGGGCGCATGTGAGGGTGGCGTGCAACTACGCTGGTGGACGTGTCCTGTCGACGTCGGAGGAGTACGCAGCGGCCGGTTTTGGCGACGCTGGGAGTATCGACGTTGTTGGGTGCGACGCGTGCGACAGGGACACGCACTGCTACGCGCCCGGGACGGCGACGGCGAGCATGAGGAACGGTGTGTGCGTGTGCGAGTGCGGCAGCGGCGGGCACGGCGAGGCGTGCGTGCCTGTGGGAGCTCCCGCGCTGCCGCTCGCTGTGGGCACCGCGTCGAGCGTGTTCTTCCGCGAGGGCGTGACGGTGCAGTCGGTGTTCGTTGTGCCTGCCGGCGCGAGCGAGGTGACGCTGCGCCACGTTGTGCTGGACGGCGTGAGTCCTGTGCTTTACGTGCCGTGGATGGCGCGGGACGGCGTGCGGATCGTTGTGCAGAACGTGTCGTTGCTGAACGGCGCCGTGCTGTACGTGATGGGCGGAGGAGGCTTGCGCGGTGCGGGGGCGGCGGGGAGCGACGAGGGCGGGCCGGTGGAGCTGTCCGTGTGCGACGTGGAGGCGCTGAACGGTGCGCTTGTGCTGACCGGCACGTTCCCCGCGGGGTCCGCGCTGACGGTGACGGACTCCCTGCTGGTTGCCGCGAGGCCGACGCCGCTTGTGTATCTTCCCGGCTCGCAGTCCTCGCCGTACGCACCGGTGCTGGTGCTGTCGGGCCTGCGGCTCGTGCGGTCCGTGCTGGTTGTGTCCAGCGTTGCCCTCGTGACCGTGGTGACTGGTGGGCGGACGGTGGT